>NC_052617.1:11250436-11473384 GCF_016545825.1 Eucalyptus grandis | reverse complement strand
CGTGATTTGCTACTTTCTTGCGATCGTGTCCCTTTAAAATGTGTTGTCAAGGCTGATACACCCCCATCCCTATTTCATTTCTCCCTCTCAATCTCCTCTGCTAACTCCCAACATAAATTTCGATTATTGATGAATTTAGTGGATGGTAGGAGAAGAGAAATAAAAAAAAAATTAATAATATATAATGGCCTGGGATATTCTCTTATGTATTGAAATCTAAATTAAAATTATGGATATGATTGGAGAAAAAGAACCGAAATTTGTTTGAAATTAAAAAAAACACCGATTCTTCTAGCATTTGTTAAGAGTCGGAGGAATTTAAAACAATGATTAATTTATGGTTAGGTTAGCCGTTCAAGCCTGAAAAATAATGGTCAGTGAAAGGGAGGCTCCATCTTCTCAACTAAGATTATTTATCCCAATATGATCCATGAATGTTTTATTGTTTTCATCTAATCTTTTTCCCCCTTGCTCACTACCCATTTTGCTCCATCGGCATATTTTTCGCTTTCATAATTAGGTATCAATCCATTGCTTCAGATCTTCCAAAGTAAGAAGATTAACAAAATCGAGAAGAAATAAGATGAGTTCCTATTGCCTTGGAAGCAGTGACTTCTCTGAGTTTTAAGAGCTTTTATCTCCCGATCTAAATCTAAATTTGTGAATTCTTTAGGAGTGTTTTTGTGCTTGTCCAACCTCACCCTATCTAGATTTAAATTTGGGAGCTTTGCTCGGGCGGTTAAAACATTTTGTAGTACAACCCATCCATACGGAATATATATATATAAAGGCCCTATTTTCTACTA
Organism: Eucalyptus grandis; assembly: GCF_016545825.1. Classification (NCBI taxonomy): domain Eukaryota; kingdom Viridiplantae; phylum Streptophyta; class Magnoliopsida; order Myrtales; family Myrtaceae; genus Eucalyptus; species Eucalyptus grandis. The sequence goes on along the minus strand of NC_052617.1, from coordinate 11,472,578 downwards.
GGCAGTCGAAACGTTTTGTTTAGTCAAGTATGAGAAAATATTCAGTGGTTAGTGTGCGCCAGGTCATTTGCTGACTTGGTGCGCACAAACCAATAAAATACTGGCACGTGTCCCCGAGCGGGACCCGCTGGAAAAGGAAGGCGCTGATTTTTGGTCAGCTCGGCTCCGCTCCACCGCAGAAGAAAGGACGGTCATTGTGTTCCTCCCGCTCAAAATTTTTTCTCTCTCATCACTCGAATTTGCTGGGTTTTTCTCTCTCTCCTTTCTCGCCTCTCTCACTCTTCCCTCCCTCTCTCTTTTCTCTCTCCGACGAACAGGACGCGACCTCCCAGTCTCTCTTCTTTGTTTGTGCTGGCCAGATGACGGAGAAGGCGATCATCAGAAAGGAGAAGCACCTGGAATGAGGACGAGGAAGTCATCTACAAAATCGAAGTTCTGGCGAACAGGTGACTGCGAAGCTGATTCGGCATTCGGTTAGATGTTGTGTGTTTCGGATGGGTTTGGAGCTGTTTCGCGAGTCGTGGGTGAATTTTGGTTCGGGGGTTTAAGATGCTAGTGTCCGACTTCGGATGGGTTAAAGTCTTTCGCGGACCATGTTGCTCGTAATGGCTATCGAGATGCTGTGTGGTTTGATCTTTTCTTTGATGTTATGATGTTGCCGAAGGTTTTTTTTTGTTATATTTTCGGTCGATCAATGTGAAGGACTAATTGCATGTAATTAGAGACTTCATAAACACATTACCACCTGAAAAAGGCTCAGCTTTTGAGTAGTCCATGTGATGTAGCATTTATAGTGTGCGTCGAGGCTTTTCTTACTTATGTGTTAATAGTTTCTTTTAATAGTCTCGAAAGATTGGTACAAGTTAGGACATATTTTCACCACTTTGTGAAGAATTCTAGTTGTATGGGGAAGCGGGTTGATATTCTGACCCTTGGGATTCCCGGTTCATGATAATGGTCCTAAAAGGGGTTGATCTTGAATTTAGTTTATGTTCAACATTTTGTCATGCTAGATGGGTCAAAGCATTATCGTCAGCGAGAAACGTAACAAGCCTTTTTAGATTTGGTTAGCAGGTTGCGATATTAACTCCTTAATGCTGTTGGCTTTATCTTGAATCATGTCATCTAGAAACTTCATTATTTAGTTATAAGTCAAGTTTTTCAAAGAGATGACGGGTTTATCATCATTTTAGTCTGTATTGGTAATTAATGATTATTCTTCTTGATAAATTCGTGCATGTAGTGTAGAAATGACTATGCTATTATAATAATAAGGTATCCTCTAGGAAATGCACAGATACGACTTGCTTTGCCTCGAAGGGCTTGCTCAGGCCCTACGTGTATTCAATAAGCAGGAGGAGACACCTCAATACAGTCTTCGTAACATCAGCGGGGATCAATGCTTAAGATGCATGTAAAACCAGGAGTGCGATATGTGAGGATTGATCTGTCTAGATTGATCTATGCTGGAATCATTTATTACTTGAGTGACCATTTATGTGTTGCAGACCTCACAAATCCATCCATACGTTGTTTCTGCTGTCTTAAGAGGGATAACATTTGATGAAGCCGGTTATAACAGCTTCATTGATCTTCAAGACAAGCTCCATCGAGAACATTTGCCGGTATTAATTTTTGGATCTTTAACATGCAGCATAATACCTGTTTTCCTTCTCTATTTCAAGATTTCAGGTTTGAGAGGAGTGGCGGGAGGACAACACATTTTTGGGAAGCTTTTACTGTGTTCATTTGAACCTTAAATGTAAAGAAGAGCGACCGTGATCTTACATTGAGATGCAACGTCTGTATGGCTTGTCCAGAGCAATGGTTTTAAAAAATTTCCAGCATGCAGCCAATTGTCTTTATAAATTAAAGATGTGAGGGAAGCATTATTTATTTTTATTTTTTTAAAATAATTCATGGCTTCACTGTTGCTTATGCTCTATGTGCTCAGTAGGGGCCATATATATTATTACCCTTAGGAGGGCTTTAAATTGTGAGAAATGCCTGGATGTGAAGAGAGGACTCCGCTGAGTTGTTTTGAATAATTTGGTGAAGTGGTGATGATAGATATGTTGCTTGAACTAGTTTTCATTCTTGAGATCTATATTCAATTTGATATTTTATTTGCATGTAATAGATGCCCAGCCCCTCAATCCCTCCACTTAGTACATCAGATGCTTGTGCTTATGCTAGATCCTCAAAATGTTCTGCTTGGATTGGCATGCTTGGATTCTCTCGATATTTTAGGCGAAGAACACTGGTTGCAATTGGGACTCATGACTTGGATACGCTAGAAGGCCCCTTCAGCTATGAGGTGTGTGTTTGAACTAATCGCCTAAACTAGAATCTAAAATGAAGAATTCTGCACATGTCCTACTATCCTTGCTTGAAGCTAAGGCCCATCTAAAACTTAAATGGAAGATTTTCAGATTCTTTGGCATAATGGATCTTGTCATGATAGAGTGTTATACGGCTGGAAGCTTGTGCTCACCTATTCTTTCCTTTTTTTTCTCTCTATATATTTAAATGCCTGAAGGATTCTCTCTTGAAGCTTCTTTCTACCCCACACTTTGCCTCGGCATCTATTACATGTTTTCGAGGAGTTGCAGCTAGCTAGACAAGCTTTGACCAGTTCAAGTTTTGTCATCCTCGAGCTTGTCCCGGAGGATGGTATTACTATATATATCCGAGATACTCTATTTTGATCCCAAAAATTCATAGTATTATGTTTCCCTATCAGGAGTGCTCATCTTCTAGATAAAGCATAGATGAAAACAGACATGACAAGGAATTGCACATTTGGTTTAGCTTAATATGTATAAGTCATATATTTGCTACAGCTAAATGTTTCTTCTTAATATGTCAAGTTATATATCTGCTACGGCTAAATGTTTCTTAGAGCAAAGTATGATAAAATGTTACGAGAAGTGCAGTGTATCACCAACTCATGTTCCTTTTCCTTTGGTCTCACGCTTTGCCGCCTTCCAGTATAAGTTTCGTCCCCTTGAAGCAGGTAGTTTCATGATAAAGATTGTATTTTTCTGTTCATGCATGTGCCATGAGTACGATCTGTAGTGAAGATCTATGTATTTGTAAGGATTTTGTTAATTGTTCTCTAGGGGCAATTCTTAAGTAGTTGATTAAGAAATTTTTATGGTTTTCAATTGGATGCACAGATTGTTCTTGTGGTGTTTGTAATTTTTTCTTTGGAAAGTGAATCATATTACATAAGTATGCTTAACAAGTGCCCTTTTGTTAACAGTGCTCTAAGGAGACTTACTAAGTGACTAAAAAGGAAATTTTGTAGTTTCCAATGCATTAGCGTGTTATTTCTAATTACTATTTTGCAAAGTGAATTATTCCAAATTAAGTATGCTTAACATGTCAATGCCACTTTTGAGTTCATGAGATTGCTTTCATTTATATATTTGTTTTGTTTTCTCTACCAGCGTGATTGATGTGTTGGCTGATCGCGCCTTAATTTCTGTTCGATATTAGGTGAAGAACTTCAGAGTGATGAACTAATGGAATTTTATAAGGTGGGTCCTCAATAGCTGCTCCTTTTAATGGTCTTTTTATAACTGTCATATTTGTTTTGTTACATATATCTTATGCTTGGAACTTGCTTATTCAGTGTGCTAGTTGATATCTTCTGTAAAAGAAGAATTATGTAATAGTTCCTCATTTTTGCCATGTTGTTTTACCTGTTTTCGCTACTTTGTTGCAGTCAGATTTGAAATTGAAGAAGTTCTTGCACATAATAGAGAACTCGCCTGTGTTCCTGTTATCTATGATTCAAAGAGGTATCTTGGTTTCTTCATACACTCTTCTTTGTAATGTGAGTTCCATGTATAAATATGAAGTGTGTAATAAATAACCACTTAAATGTAATGACATGTTGACTTAGTTTTGATTCAACCATTGCCACTTAAGTCATTAATATTGCAACCTTGAGTTATTTGGGGGTTGATCGATGCATTGGGTTCAATTTGCAAAGAGAAAATAATCTAGGCCTTCAAGCATCTTCTGCCACATTAAGCCACTAAGTGCTAGGTCTCGTTTATGAGTTGAAGTGAGATCAATTGTTCTGTTTAGGTGTCACTAGTGTTCTCAAAAGCACCTGGAGTTGCCTGGGCGGGCACCCAATGTGGCGACTTCAAAAAGCACCTCAAGTAAGGCTAGTCATTCTCGAGGCATTCCCTCAAGGAAAAGATGAAATTAGGTCATGTTCTTTGACCCTTTTTGTTCCTTTCTCTAAACAAAACTGAGAAAGGAGGTATATTATTTTAGTAAAAGGGCGAAGTTTTTAGAAAAGCAGTTGTTGACTCTACATTAGCATAGTCGAAGACTTCCAGAGCCTAGTCTTATGCCTATAACATTACTTTTAAGAGAGCCAGGGAAAAAGGTGAAAATGTGTAGTCTTCTATACATCTTTGCTTTTCTTTGAACATTGTCTTTCCTACGTACACCTTTACCTTTGAACTTAGCAGTCCATTCTTATTTCATCTCTCTCTCCACCGGTTGCTAGGTACCATATCGGGAAAAAGAACTTTTGCATGCGGTGTCACAAAATTTGATATGGGAAAGCAAGTGCCTAATGTCAATAAGAAAGATGCTATAATGTAGTACAAAAATTAATTTTTTCCGGAATATCATTTTCATGACTTAAGATCTACCTTGCTAATACAATCTTTGGGTTCATTTAAAGAAAAGGTTAAAAAAATTTCTTGCTAAAGGATTCATCCCAAACTTTTAATGTAACATGTCCCTTATTTTAGGCTAGGGCCTTGCTTGACAACAGTGGATGATATTTTCTTTTCTGACGTCCTGAATAATTAGAAATGATACAGTTGATTGCTTCATAAATTCTTGATTAGCTGTGGACTGATGTTTATTGGTGATGTATTAATTAGGCAACAACCAATTATGGTTGACCATTAAGCTGTTTATCTTGTTTGAACAGGGGGTCAGCTTTTTAAAAGATTGGTTTCGAATTTTTTGCACATGGGGTTCTAATCTAGCTCATTCGGGTCCAATGATATTTGGTTACTCTAGTTGCGGATAGATTACACTGTTGCCATTGGCTTCACAATTTTTGTTCCCATTGAATATGCTCAATGTGAACAAATTGTAGTGACTATTTAGCTGTCATAGCCAAACAGTGTGGGCAAAGTGATGCTTCATCCACTTTTTGGGTGTCTTGCAATCAACAATGTGACAGATATTTGTGATGTATAGTCGATTGATTAGCTAGCATCTACATTGACTGAAATGATACAGATTGACTAAGCTTCTTATCACTGAAAAGGCTAATTTTTACTCCATGCAGAAGCTGTCTTTGTCTCCGCCAATTATCAATGGTGCAAATTCGGCAAAAACTTTAAAGACAAAAAATGTTCTCATTGAATGTACTGCGACGGACTTAACAAAGGCTAAGATAGTTCTAAATACAATGGTTGAGCATACTCAATTGTTTGTCCTTTTCTCTACACCCATCCTTCTGTATAGAGGACTAATGCGGGCAAGTGTTTTCCTTTAGGTGATAATCTTCTTAGCATACTTTTGTGGGAAGAAGTATGAAGTTGAACCGGTTAGTGATATACTCTAATGGGGAGTCATTCGTTTATTCTGATTTGTCCCTATACAATATGGAAGTGTCCTTATCTTATGTCAACGATTCAATTGGAGTCGCCTTGAAAGTGAAGAGGTATTGTGAATATTCATTTCAAGCTGGAGTTTAAATGTTCGCATTAGGTGGATGTGAGCTTATATTAGAGTTGGTTGGTTATATTATTCTCTCATCAGTTGAGTTAAATTTTTTGTTTGCCATTTGCTATTGTGCTATTTTGTTGCTACAATGATACCTAATAATAACCTTGTTTTATTTATTGGGTGGCCATCTCTCTCGCTTGCTCTGTCTCTATCTCTCACCTGAATGGTGTGCGGTGGTCGCCTTTGTATCTCTCACGGGTGTGCGTGAGATGGAGAATCGATTACAACAGTCTTAAGTGACCATTGCGATGGAGACGACCGCCACCATGGGGGTCGTTGTGGTGTTGGTGTCTTTGCCATTGAGGAGGACGTCCTTTGTTGTCCTAGAGTTTCGAGGGCAGTCATTAGGTCTAGGTTTTCTTTTTGTTTGTTTGATTTCTTTTCTAATCCTAGTATTTTATATTGTAATTTTTCAGTAATTTATATTAGAAAGCATCCGTAGTACGTACGATTATATATGAAATGAGTCGTCGGATAAGTGATTTGACATAAAGAAGTTCGAGGATTGTAATTTTCAATCCCTCATTTTGTTCCATCTAACTCCATGCTGCCCTCTGGTCAAACACAGCTTGATCCTATTTTAGAACAGAGAGATCTCTCTGAGATTGCCGACTCTATTTTGTTCAGATAGAGATAAGGGTAAAAAATGAACTCTCGATGATGATAACAACGTAAGAAGAGAAAACAAAAGAGAAGACCTATTTGATTTTCTTTAGATATTCAGAAGAAAAAGAAAGAAAAATTGAAGGGAATCGGTCACTTTGTATTCGATTTGAACGAGAGAGAAAAGGAAAAACAGTTCGGTCTAGGACAAAGAAAGAGGAAAAACTCAAATGATTTTATGTCCCCTCGGCAGTCCTTCCTATCCAACGGGAGACCAAACCATTGCTGAACTTAGGCGTGCCACCATCGCCGCCACGGGCAGTGGTAGGTGGCAACCGCTAGTAGAGAGGGTTGAAATGCAGCAACATATTACGCTTAAGAGGTTTCGGATTTCCCTTTCTTGCGTTTTTCCACTTAAAGGACACACAAGAAGGCGCTGAACCAAATCATGAACCCACTTAGGCAAAGCCACTGCTATAATCATACAGGCTAATCATGGGTGTGGTTCTGGGGGGATTTATATAAAAAGCTCAGATCTACTCAAAATCGGCACTTTTCTCTTGTTTATGATCTGTATGCACTACTTCAAAACAGGGAGGGAGGTGGATTTCCGCTACACTTTGCATTGACTCGAGTCTAATGCACGGTGCGTACCGAACAAGATCCATAGAAGAGCTGTATATCGGATCGTGACCACGCAACCTGTTTTTTCTGGGTTCATCATGAACAATCACATAAAATTTCCTCCATCTAGGACATGCCCAAGCAATCTTGAGTAATCACGAAAAGAAGGGTGGTTTTTGCTTGTCTTCCCGATACCCCGAGTAAACACCAAATATGAAATGGATAGCTATATGTACATTCCAAAGATTGATCCTACAATTATAACTATTTACATATTCCTCTCTTGAAACCCCCCGGTGAAGAGAGGGAAGCAATGAGTTTGAACATGCTGTACACTTGATAAGAATAGACAACTTTACAGTGGCAAGAATTGCAGCTAAGAACTTCCATAGGCAATATTGGGTAGGGGTGAGCATGGTCCGGGTTGGTCACCCATGCCATGGGGCCAACCCGTACGGTGTTGGTCGCCGATTTTAGGATCGAGGACCGGACCGGCCCGTGGGTTCGATCCGGTTTTAGGGTCAACGGCACGGACCGATCAATAATTTTTTTTTGTCTTATTTTTTATCTTTCCCTAAAAACACAAACCTACGAATTCAAATTACACATTCATTAATAATGCGCCATTGTGCAACTAAACTATAAATACCAATACATATTTAGCAAATTTAAAATGACACAATAATAGAAATTTCGTACCTGCTAACCGATATGAGACAAGATGGAAAGTTCTTGTAATCATCTATCTTTAATATTCATAACACTATATGCAAAAGCATTTTTGTGCATTTGATCATGTAGAGTCCACTCAACCAAAAACTGATCATGAAAAGTCCACTCAACCAAAAAATGAGCTTCACATCATTTGACTAAAGAAATCACCATAAGAATCGGCTACGATCTTCTTTCTTACTCTTCAGATTTTTTTACCATTTGACATAAATTGAAAAGCAAAGTGCAATTAAAATTCATTAGTAAAATAAAATTAAACTATAAAAAGTTCAAAATATTTAATATAAACTATGAATATATAACTTCACATCTTGTTAATTCACTTGAACTTCTAAACACTTGAAAACAAAACAAACAACACATAATTAATACTCAACAAAAGTTTTAAATTGAAATTACTATTAATGCTATTGATAGAACATTTCAATATAATATAATATAACAGATATTTTACTTAGGTTTGAATATAATGTAATATAATATAATGTTGGTCCGAATTGGACCGACCCAAAACCCTTAGGATCAAGGATCAACTCGCGCAGTGTTGGTTTTGGAATTTCAGGACCAAGGACCGACCTAGTCGCCTTGAGAACCGGGACCGAGAACCGGTTGGGCCGGTCCGGGTCGACCCTAGACCTTGCTCACCCCTAGTATCGGGGACAATTGACCAAGGCATGTACAGCACTAATATGGTGATGACCACTCCGGCTTTCGATACATGTCGCGAGTGCGTTATAAAGGATGGCAGCGGTGGCGGCCTTGGCAACGAACCAAGTAGTATGTCCAATGCATTTATAGACTGGCTGCGGCAATTTTCTCTTGTCCGCGTTATCATGACACCTGCCTTGAAGGAGCAACCAACAAAAGCACCTGCCAATTATTTTATGAAAAAGTTGAGAACAATTAAAGACCTTGGGAAGCGAAACGAGCCCCACGGACTGCTAGCAATGAAATGATAGGAAAATGAGAAATACAAATTCTAGACCTCTCCAACTAATGATTGCTTATTGTTCTCTCAAATGATTGCTTATTCAAAAATATCCCTGCAGAAGCTTTCTCAACTAATGTCTCTCCCTTTTCCCCTTTCTTTGGCACTAAGAAAAGGGCAACAAGCAAGCTTCTCAAGAAATGCTCTTTGTAGAAACTTTTCAACCAATGATCTAATGAAAACAGCTTCACATAGCTTGAAATGGTAAAGAGTATCATCATTTTATTGAATATATAAATAGCATTTGTGCAAGAGCATTTTAAGTAATCGGAGAATAGTCTTTTACATGACTGCCTAAGGACAGATACCCATGCCATACAAGCTAGACTACATAGCTCACCTCAGCAACAGAGACAAATGAGGAAGAAAGAAAGTGAGAGAACAAGATCCTTTGCAAAATGAGCAATTTTTCTACGTCCCGAGACTGTTATTGCATCCACTTAGGACTTAATAAAAATAGAGAAATTACTATCACATTAAAGCGGTTAATATCATAGGATACTATCCATGTTTTTTTGCATAGCAATGTATACATACCCCAAAAATCAGTCCAGAGGACAACTCCACAGTTTAAAAGGAAAAATAGCTATATAGATGAGTACCTTTACTGCAGCTGTACGTATAACAAGCAGCACAGCCACCATCCCCCGCTCGTACATCAGCTTCAGCAGCCCTTCCAATGGCACAAACTGCTGCACTCGAACCAGCCCCAGCTGAAAAATGAGCAGTACCACCAAATGTCTTCACAGCCTCGGTTGATCTCAACACTATAACGAAGTCTGTCAATTCTCCTCCAGCCTGCAATCACCCTTGACTGGTTACTATTGACTGGAATAAGGATATCTCTACATAAAAATATAACACAAAATCAAACATTTCTTGCAGGGATAATCTTTTCATTTATGTATTTGATTTTTACTATTATTGTTGTTATCATTTCGGGAGGAAGGGGAATCGACTAAAGATTTCTTTAGTTGATTTTTATGTTTTATGCAAGACTTCTTTGCTCGAGCTTAAGCCACACAAGCAGAAGCTATTAATGCGATAGACATGTTAACAGAAAGGGAACGATTATAAGTAACACAAGGGCAATCTCTGGCTCAGGGACTTCTCCCACTTCCACAAAAAAGCAAAACACAAATTCAGAGAAAGGGAACAGAGATGCAGAAAGGAACTTGAAAACTCAATGGCAACATGGTAATCAAACAAAAAGTCCAAATCTCATCCTGAGAAATACTGTTCTTAGATAAGAGTTCCAGAAAGGAGAAACAAATGGCACATTCCATGAAATAGAAGGATGACAGACCAGACATTTACAAAGGAAAATCTCACAGAGACCATGAAATGAAGCAGACAATACGTCAAGCATTCCGGATGGAGTAAAAAATCAAATTGGTGTTTATTATCTAAACAATCATTTTGAGCACGTTGATTCACGTGGTTAATCTGCAGACTGCATGAAAGCCAAAAACACTTGTGGGTTCCGACGCTTGGCCCTTAAGGTTGATGAAATCAAAATCCAGGGATACGATAAAACAAGCCTACCTGTGCTCCCCACCCTATTCCACATGAAGAAATTGCAGAAGGTGGAGACCATGAGCTGTCTTCCCTACGAGCAACCACAAGGCCTGTTCCAATATTGTAGGTTACCATCATACCAACTTTCACAACAGTAATTATCGCATACATGACTGTCTCGACCTGCTGATTTACACCACCAGATGAACACAAAATACACAAAGTAGTTTATGTAAATTCTCAACTTCCCTGGTCAGTGATGCTCCTAAATCAATTGCATTTCAAGAGCTCTTTCAAGCTGCTAGATGCCCACTGTTTTCTGTCACTTCCATACTGTGGAATACTTTCGTGATACAAAACAAGCTTTGAAGAGTAAGTTCAGCAACCATGGTCGCAGTAGATGCATATTTGGATGAGTGTGGCACTAATGATGATGCCTCAGCTGTGCATACACCTGCCATATATCAACGACTAGTTTCTTAAGAACTTGAAGCATTTCTGAGGAGAAGTCTAAAACAGGACAAACCAAGCAATCAGAACGGTTTGTAAGGAAATAATGAGAACAGTACACAAGGGACACATATGACATACTGTCAAGCAAGAGATGACCCCTCTTGCATCTAACCTGCACTCCGCTTGGATTTGTGCTTCGATTTCTTGTCTCGTTTGTTACTACTGCAAAGCTTCAATCTCATAGGTTTCACATGCCAATTGTTATCAAGAATAAAAGAAATCAGAGGACAGGGGTTTGAAGGAATTACTCATCATGTGAACTAAGGCCCCAACAAGACCTCAGCTTCCTGTTGATGTGTTTCATATCTTTCTCAGAAGGGAATTTATATGTCCTAACCTGTATTCAGTCAGCAGCATGAAGAACAAATTAGAAACTTTTTATCAATACCTAGAACTTGGTTCACATGACTTGCATTTTCAAGTAGAATTGAGATCGCAAGACCAGTTATGCTTTTATATTTTGAGATAAATGCGAGAAAACTTGAGGATTTACCGAGGAATCTATTGCATTCAGATGCTGAATGAGCTCTGTGCTGCTGTGAATGGAATTTTGGCGTATGAGCATGTTCTCTAGGTATCTGAAAAGAAGCATAAATTTCAATTGACCCAATCATCATTACAACTAAGGTACCAAGAGAATCTGAACAACTGGCTGCCCCAATGTAGAGATGTCTATGGCAAGTAATTCTTATTGTTGGTTTCATAAAAAATAAAAAAAATTGAGTTGCTTTTAACCTTTCATAGTCCAGAACTCTATGCACCTCATTAGCATGACGCAAAGCTGCCAATGCCAGCTGCACCAGAAAACATAAAAAAGCCTTTAAGAATATAACATGGGAGTTCAGCTACACCATCAAACTAAGGAGAAATTCTAAAGGATTTATTCAGTGAGGTAGAGACTAAGATCTTGGAAGCGCTCAAGAGTTATAATTTCCATACACATCCACTATTACCGGTATTGCAGCCAACATTTCTAAAGGTTACAAAATTGCTCCTGCACCATATTTCTCTGTTGCCCAGATACCCATTTAACACATTGAAGCATCTGACATGAGTTCAACTCCTTTTTATTCAAACAAATCTATACTCCTCATATAGAGTATATAAACCTAATGGGAAATTATCCAAAAATTGAAAGCAAGTTGCCGGGCCTAAAAATTTGCTCATGAACCAAGCAAAAGTAGAACTGTAAGAAAAGGAAAATGCAAAAGTACCTGTCCAGGAGGAAAGAGAAGTGGTGCATCAGTAACCATAATTTTGTCTACCTCCTCTTTTGCAGTTTCCTGGAAATGATCAAGAACCATAATACAGAAAATTAGTATGACATAAGGATATGAGCAGTCTATTTCCAAAAGTACACATTTGCAGCAGTAATATAAATAAGAAGAAGAATATAAACAGGAACATATAAAACGAAACAATTGACTTAATATACTGTTGAACGAAGATTCTATAACGCTTGGGTCAGAGGCTCTCACATACATAAGGCAGAAGCCATGTAATAACACTATTTGAAGTTCATCAAAAGCATGCAAATTTCTGAGCACAAACATCCCCCAGCAGTATGGCGAAATGCCAGATGTCAGCTCAACCCACCTGCTTATTGTAGCCTTTAAGCTTAATTTCCTTCCAAGGGTCATGCTTCTCTAATGTCAAGCAACTAAGTTGATGCACATGGGGTGGTTTTGTGTTTACTTGCCACATGTTATACTTACAACTAAGGTTCTCACTCAGTTAGATTTGTTAAGAAGCGAATAAGTTTATTGAGGTAGATATACAGTTCAATAAAGTGCTAAAGACTGGCCTAGCGCATACACAAATATAACAGGGCAACAATTTGGCATTTCTCAATTGCATGTTCATCTACAAACAGATACGCTCAATTTAACAACGGTTTAAGGCGTTGACCCACTAAGCATATGAGGTGGTTGTTGTCATGCCTTCTGAAGTAAGGAACTGGCATCGAAAGCTTTCTCCCTTGAGTTAAGTTCCTCAATAGGTAAAACTCCGCTACAATTGAGAGGAGATCCTTCATCTCAGCCCCACTAGCTGTGATCAAGACTCTACCATCAGAGTTAATGGTTATTTTTGAATTTCGGACCAAATCTCCCATGAAATCTGAGAGAGGGCTCTGAGTAGAAAATTGAAAGTTAGGGTAGACGAGAGAAGGAATGATGGGCAGGCGATGCATGTCAGTTTCCACTGAGTGAAGACCCGTTAAATCAGATACTAGAGACATATCTAGTCCAGCCTTTTCAACACAACTCAATCCAGACATGCTAAACTCAATGACTTCTCTCTGCATGGTAGATTGTTCGGCAATTCCGGTGCCTAGGGGCCCAGTAGTTGAGTGGACATCTGCAATCATAATAAATAAACCATTATTTGACCATCCCCTCTCACGACAAGTAACCTGTTTAACTGCAAAGAGCACTGCAACACATGCCCTACAAAAGCTATATTGTTTTCTTTAGAAGCAGATCTTGGTTTCAGTGATCTCCTAAACCTATATAGATGGTTCAGCACTTTAGCCAGTTCTACCAACCCCAACAGTAATCCCCATTTGTTGTTGAAATTCAGTTTCCATGAATTTTCTGACCATACAAATGCAAGTGCCATGAATAAATTGCTAGTTTCAGTTTCCATTAAGCGTATGATTCTACAAATTCGTGTGGCCTAATATAATTGCTTATACCATCAAGCACTTGCAAATGGATACAAATTCATATTCTTAAGTAGTTTTGTGGTAAGATGATTTAAAACTGTAAGGGTGATAAATAATAGTGGCCGCAAAAAATTTCATTATCTCTGTGGCATGAAGGGTGAGATTTTCATCAAATGAAATCAATGACTTGAAGCTTGTAATTAACAAATTTACATGAGAAATAAATTATACCCAGAAGGAAGCGAGCACTTTATTTCAAGGTCTCTCCTTTTGGACAAGCTGACATATAACGTGAATTGATTTAAAAAAAAAAAATAAAAAATAAAAAGAGAGATCTTCAACTGAGTATTACGTGCATACCTTGCAAATCTAGAATCACAGGATCTTTCTCCACAGAATCAATCTGCACACACCGCTTTGCTGCTAACAGTACATATAGGGGTTCCACTGCCTCCTTGAATTGATTAGGACTGAGGGTCATGGATCCCAATCTTATAATGTCTCGTCTTGTCCTAGCAGCAGGCAAAATTGGCTGAAGATCCTGCACTTTCCATAATTAGATTTCCCAAATGCAGGATGCAAAATAACAAGGAACCGACACCTGACCAGCATTAGCCATTTCTATAATCTAACATAGAACAAAAAGAAAATCCCTAGCAAACATCACTGCACATAGATCTAAACCACCTAAACAATTGAGGAGGTCAGAATCAACAAAGACAAAGCTTCGCAACATGCAAGCACCAATGAAAAGCAAAATTTAATTGCAACTTCGCAGCACTCTTTAAACCCGAAATCACCAAGCTTGGAGCATCAAGCCACGGAGGTCAAGATGGAGTTGTAAAATTTCAATCTTTTAGACAAAGAGCGGTGAAAAAACAAAAAACTCGTGATCAACAGATCTTACGTAGATGAATCTCCTAGAGAACCAGAGTTCTGCAACACATCAGAGGCCCAGTCAACGACGTGCACAGTGCAGCATCGAAACTCACAAAAGCTGCAGCTAACGACGAGCTACAGAGCTAAAACATCACACGACCCAATCAAAGACTGAACGCCAAGCAGCAAGCACGGAGCTGCCACGACAACAGAACAAAATTGACAACACCGCACAAGAATCAACCGACAGAAGCTATCCAAAGCGCTTCGGCAATCCCTAGGCACGAAACCCAGTTCGTTCCGATTCGAATCCGCGACGGACGGAATCGAGAGGAACCGAGAGAAGTCGAGACTCACCTGACGACTCTGCTCGCGCCCTTGCTCCTGACCAAGAACGAGGCTCGGCGGATAACCATGCGAAGCCATCAAGCAGAGCTCCGCCATCATCGACCAAGAACGAGGCGAGGAGGGAAGCGCTTAGGGTGAATGAGAGGGCTCGAGACAGAGAGGAGGGGGGCGCTTGGGGTGAGTGAGAGGGCTCGGGACAGAGCGGATAGGAGTGCTTGAGGAAGAGAGAGGCAGAAGCGGGAAGAAATAGCGCGCGCTCCGTTGAAAAGAAGAGAGAGAAAATGCAGCAGGCCTCTCTTTCTTCGCCGCGCCGTCGACCCCGCCCAAGTCCGCCGAGATCTCCCTCGCGACCGAGCGGGCTAGCGTCAGGGACAGCGCCCGGTCAGCGGCGGAGAGCCTGGTGCCGCTCGGGAACGAGACCGAGATGACCAGCGAGGCTTTCGGGCAGGCGGAGGCGGAGGCGGAGGCGGAGACGGAGGCGGGGGCGGAGGCCGAGGCCGAGGCGGAGGCGGAGACGGAGGAGGTGGGACGCGCGGAGAAGGAAACAGAGGAAGGCTCTGAGCGTTCTCGGTTCTTTTACGAGGAGAGAGAGAACCCGCTCAATAGAGGTGTTCATGATTTGGGCGGGCGGTTTCGACCTAGAAGGATCGGTTCCAAAAAATTGAAATTGAGATTCATCGTTTGTTGTATGGATCTGATTCTGAGTGGATCCATGGGCGACCTTGATGCGAAACGATTTTGGTTTTCCAAATAGAATAACTACGTGACATCAAAAGCAAGTCAAAGAAAGAAAAACTAAATTTAAGTGCGTAGAGATGTGGACGGCAAGAGAAGTAAATGCAGCGAAATGACGATAGGATTAGGAACTAGAAGACGAAGAGAGTGAGATGAGATCAGGTTTCTTTTAGTAATTTTTTTAATATTAAAAAGGTTTCGGTCCGGTTCGGGTGGGCAAAACGGATGGATTTGCGCGCATCATCGATTCCCATAAGTTGGAATCGGGAATCAGACAAGTTTCTCAAGCTTAGGTTAGGGCGATTCCAGTCCGGTTCCGAATATTTTGCACACCTTTACATTCAAGTGAGGAGAGAGAAATTTTGAGCGAGAGGAATACGCTAACCATCCTTTCTTTTCTGCATGTGGAGCCAAGCCGAGCCAGCCGAATACCAGGCCTTTTCTCATTCTCCAGGGATCCCACTCGGGACAGGTGTCGGTATCTGAGTGGAAAGTGCGCGCCACGTCAGCAAATGACGTGGCGCGCGAACCACTGAAAATTTTCTCGTCAAGTATGGACCCACCCATCCGGAATACAGATGGATCGCCTTTTTCTTGAGACGTCTTAGACGTTTTGCTTAGTCAAGTATGGACCCACCCATCCGGAATACATATAGATGACCTTTTCTTGAGACGTATTAGACGTTTTAAGATTAATATATATATAGATCGTCCAACTCTCTTTCCTGGATCTTCGTCGAGGTCTTCGACTCTCCTTCCTCCTCTGCACAAAACCAGAGAGTTTGCCCCCAATTTTTTTCCGTTTCGGCTAACCTTTTTTTCCATTGCGGACGCTCTGTTAGGATTCAACCCCAAGCCCTCTTCTTAGCAGCTCGGAGGTACTCGCTTTCTCTCAATCTCTCTACCACCTTTTCGTTCTCCCATTTCTCTCCTGTGAACCCAAATTTTTGCACTTCGGTCTCTAGTCCTCTACTTTATGTCGCTCCGTAATCGTCGATTTATGGGTTGTCTGGGTTTTGTTGATTTTCTTTTTATCGGAATGTATTCTCTACTACATAGTGGTGCCGGTGAGCCCAGAACGAAGACTTCTATTGCTTTATAAAAAATAAATTTCATAATTAGCTGAGCGGTCAGTCAAGTGCTTCGTCCCAGATGCTATAGATCCATGTCTGAACTACGTTGCAAATCTCAACTCAAACTGGCTTTTGGAAGCCACCGGTCAAGTCATACTTGATGCTTGTAAACTGGAGAGTTTACCACGTATCCTTAGAATTAGTTTGTAAAGAACCCAACCAAGTAAATGGAAAAACTTGAGGGTGCAGCTGAGCCCAGGCTATGAAATTTTGCTGTAAGCGGAGTCAAGGGGCAAGATTAGGGGCTGAAGGGAGAGTCCATGATAGAGAGATTACCCAAGAAAGATTGCACACACCCATGAACATTGAACAAGAAAGAAAACCACGTTCCCAAAGATAAGATGACACTGAAAAAATAAACAAAAAAGTAGCTACAAATTTAAAGAGCAAAATTTCCAGAACGCAATTAAACATGTCATCTTCATATCCGAGAGTGAAAAGAGAATATGGGTAGAAATGATGGTGGGAGTCACTGAAGCACGGCCTTTTTCTAAAGAATTGGGGATTGATGAAGGTTTTGACCCAATTCCTAAGTCCAAAATTAATTAAATATCTTACAGGCCTCGAGTCATTCTTCACCCAACAAATTCAAGGTCTTCCTTGAAACATATCTGCTCATTCTTTTGTGGGATACAGGTAAAATGCCCAGAGAGACGGACCCTTTTCGGAACTATGTAGAGTTCCAGCGGAACAACAAGTGGAAATGTCAATTCTGCAAGAAGCAGTATGCCGGAAGCGCGACTAGGATCAAGGCCCACTTAGCGGGAGTTGGAGGATATGGGATCAATGCCTGCAAGGACGTTGGTGACGGAGTGAGATTGAAAGCCCTAAAGGCGTTGAAGGGTAAACCAGCGGTGGAATTGAGCAGCAGACCAGATAACGTTGAAGTGGGTCTGCATCAGCCTGTGATTGCAAGCAATGTCATGCCGTACCTGAGCTCTGATCGCACTGCAGCTGCAAGTTCATCAAACTTTCGTCCCTTGCATGAGATGGATGTGCCCAATCAGTATCTTCCTACTCAAAACATGACTGCACATGGGGACTTTTCCTTCTGGACACAACCTCCCCAATCTCATGCCGGTGATTCTAACATTCAGCCGCGGAATTTGAGTTATCCCAGCAGCGGCGGAGACCTTGCACCTGAAGCTTTGACTAACATGCCACCCCGAGTAAATGCAGAAGAGGGAGAACCCAATACAGAGGTTCCACAAGGTATGTGCAACTTCGAAATTCACCCTATGTTAAGCTCATGCAGGATACTGAATTTGTTTTCTAATCCTTACCTAAGAATTTGGATATAGCAGGATGTTTAGATTTCTAATAGTAAATAGAAAATGAACAGAGGAGTTTAAGAGCGGTCAATAATAATCAATAGTTCTTTGAAAATGAACAGACAAATGCTTTTCAAGTGTGAAATTCAAATCTTGAAAAGCCATGGCTCTCTCTATCCCCTCAAATCACCTACATGAAGAGCATTTACTTTTAAACAAATGAACAGAGTCATGTGAACCACGGGAGGGAGAGGGAGGTATATATAAGATCGCTTGATCAGTGAACTTTCCTTGCTAGTGGGCTGACTTTGGAAATGGACAATTATATCAGTTTGCGTAGGCATCGGTTCAATTTCAATCTCATGTGCCCAAATTTTGAACATCGTTTCAAATTTCATCCATGTTTCCCTGACGTATTACCAAAAGCACTTCCAAATTAAAAAAAGAGGATGCATAGAAGGGGTAAGCATGCATTTGGTAGGCATTTTCCAGTTTTCAGAATATTTTCGATGTGTCGAGGGGACTGGTATTGTCTCGACGACTTTACAAAAGTCATTAAAATTTCCTCGTTTCCCCTTCAACAAGTCCAAGTGTGTACTGATCTCGTATTTCTTGACCAAGCAACGCATTTCATGAAAATTAACAACACGAAATCTTAATTGGAAATAAAATTACGAGGGTTTGTATGCTAAATACTGTTAGTGATTTAAAATAAAGCGTTGCATTCATGGGAACCTTTAATGTCTGTCAACCGCACAGAGATAGGAGTTATCTTTGATCATGCATTTGATCATATCTAAATACTTTAATTTCAAACTAAAAGGTATTAGATGAACCTAAAATTTAAATTGTCTGCTTCTCGATGGATCACAAAATATGTAATGACAGAAAAGAAGTCATCATAAACATATGATTATTTTCTGACAGCGTACAGTAAATTATTTGCTCTTTCAATGATTCATACTTACCTCCAAATCATCCTTTAATTGATTGTTTTCACATTCAAATGCCGCCTATATGAGACTTTAACTAACAACACCTTCATTCATCTTAAATTTAAATGATATGAATATTGCTTGTTTTCATATTTTTGAATGAGTATGGTTGGAATTGTTGGGACATTAACGCAAGTACGATAATGGGACAAAATATTGTCATGCATTGTCTCCAAGCCATCGATAATATATGGTTCAGTTTTCTCCTGGTGCTATTAGTTACCATCGCGTTTGAGTGACGTTCAAATGGGTCACCCACCAATCAATGATCCAATTGAAAGCAAGTATAGTTCTTTTTTTATAGAACAGTTTGGATATTAGTCTTTATACATATGGTGTAGATATGAGGTATATCTCCTCTTATTTAATGTTTTAATTTCAAAATTCAACTTAGGGTCTGGTTAAGGGGACTTTTATTTTTAACTTCTGCTTTTTACTTATGGGGTTGATCTAAATTTTTCTAGTATTGTACCGCTCGAACATTTTAAAAGAATAGATACATAAATGTTAGCATCTATAAAAATATATAATAACAAGCTCATTCTTGTGTGTTGCCTTTAGGAGTGACACTTAGGAGTCTAAATTGAAAGAGATTGCTTATTCTCTTTGAAGTAGTATTTTCTTGCACCCTCCACTCATTTTGCCTTTAACTAGGATTACTTACCCCATTCAATGCCATGAGTTTCATCCGGAAAAAAGGATTAGTTTTAATAATCTCTAATGTTGCAAATTAGCAATTATTGAAATCTCAAACATTCTTTGTAACTCTTTTTTTTTTCTTTTTTAAATATTTATTTGAAAGATTTTATTATTTTCTCTTAATACGACAGTAACGGAGTTGATTTCATACATATTTTTTTATGTCATGTAATAACTACCATTAAAAATTCCCTAACTGTTATCGAGTTCATACATTTTACACTAATATATATTACTTGGAATCGCACTTTGTTTAAAACAGGAAGATTCATATGAAATATGACGCGTTTTCATGAGTAATTTATGCTAAAATACATACTTCAATTTTCATTTTTTTATATTAATGTAAATACAGGGAGAACCACTTCCCATACAGACCTAAATAACGATTCAACCCATCCCATACTGGCCAAAATATCAATTCAACCCATCCCATACAGGCCCAGATACTACCTGAACCCATCAACAGCTCAAAGCAAACCGATAGCAACTAAACCCAGCAACAGGGCAAGTGCTCTCGCCCCCTTTCTTTCTCTTTCTCTCGCCCAATCCCAAGGACCCCCAAGGCACCCCCCCTTTCTCTTTCTTTCTCTTTCTCTCCCTTGATAATTTGTTTACACACACACACACACACACAACCTTACACTTCATCTTATTTCATTTTGTTTTGTGAACATTATGTTTCTAGAAAATACTATGAGTATTTCCTTGATGTTAGATGCGAGGACAGATGATGCACTCGTGGATAGTCAACCAGGTGCTTGTGGGCTGGTTGACGAGAATATGCCAACTCTGAAAAGAAAGCTGGAAGAACTATGCAATCAAGAAGCAGACATGGATGGGTTGGAGACATGGTGTAGGAAAGCACAAAGGATAAGAGGAGAATACTGGAGCATGGTCCAAGCATTCCGAGAAGGCAGATCTCTTTGTCCGCAGCAGGTAGAAAGAGTAAATGATTTGAGCAAAGAAGTTGAAGATATTCTAGGCCACTGTAGCTTCCCAAAGGGGTCGACAACACATGCTGCTGGACGTAGGAAAAGTTTGCCCTTGGTAACAACAGAGCTAGTAGACAAGGAAAGTAAGAAGACAATTGAAAAGATATGCGGCTATTTAATGAAGGGTGAGATTTTCCTCATTGGCATTTGTGGAATGGCAGGAGTTGGCAAGACAGCCATTTTAATGCATGTTTATAATAGAGTACTTGAGAATCTTGCCTTCAATGATGTGTTTTGGGTCACTGTACCTCAGGAGTTTAACGTCTATGCACTGCAAAATGAGATTGCCAATGCACTAGGACTAGACAATCTCTCAAAGAATAGGGACGTGAAGAGGAGGGCGTGCATATTGAATAGGCATTTGAAGAGTAGGAGAGCTGTCTTATGCTTAGATGGTCTGTGGATGCACTTTGACATTGAGGATGTGGGAATTCCGGTTGAGAATGCAGGCATTAGGTTGGTACTGACAACTCGATCACTAGATGTATGTCATAAGATGGTCTGCCAAAAACAAGTCGAAATAAGTCCTCTATATCGGCCAGATGATTGTTGGGTCTTATTTCTAAAAACGCTTTGCTTTGGGAGAGACCTCCCTTCAGAAGTTAAAAAAATTGCAAGCTCCATTTTGGATAAGTGTGGGGGGTTTGCCACTTGGGATCATTGAGATTGCAACTCACATGAAGGAACTAAAGTCAGTGCATGAATGGAAAGGCTTGTTGCAGCGATTAGAAAATTCGATGATGGAACTTAATGTGTTAAAGAAACTGAAACTCAGTTTCATGAACTTGGGGAATCCTCAAGTGGAGCAGTGTTTCTTGCATTTAATACTCTGTTTTGGAGAGTACTTCTCTGAAGATGAAATCATCAAAAAAGTTTTGATAGAGTCTTTCATAGTTGAGGGCTTGTTAAGTGGAATGGCCACCCGGCAAGAATTGCACGATAGGGGAAACACCATATTGGACAAAATAAAAAAGGCTTGCCTGGGGGTTAATATAGACAGAGAGCGTCTCCTAGTACACCCCTTGATAAGGGACATGGCATTGCAAATAGTGACAAGCACAACTCACATGGTCAAGGCCAACATTGGATTGAAAGAAATTCCAGGGGAAGAGTTCTGGACGGATCATCTAGAGAAAGTCTTTTTACAAAGCAACGATATAAAAGAAATCCCATACGGCATCTCGCCAAATTGCCCTAAACTTATGAGGCTGTCGTTGAATAACAATGTCTCTTTGGAAGCCATCCACAAATCTTTCTTCAAGCATATGAAGGGGTTAAAGGTTCTAGATCTCAGCAAAACGAAAATCATGGAATTACCGGACACCATGTCTCACTTGGAGAGCTTGGAAGCACTGTTACTTCGAGGGTGTGAGGAATTACGTTGTGTACCTTGTGTTCAAAAGTTGGGATCCTTAAGAAAGTTGGACATGAGTGGGTGTACTATGCTGGAAGAAGTGCCAGAGGGGATGAAGATGTTGGTAAAGTTAACGTACCTCGATCTACGTGGCACAAAGATTGAGACGATACTAGAAGGAGTGTTGGGGAAGCTGGTGAACTTGCAATATCTGGTGATTAAAAAAGTGACGGCAAAAGAGGAGGAAGAGGAAGAGGAAGAGGAAGAGGAAGAGGAAGAGGAAGAGGAAGAAGAAGAGGAAGAGGAAGAGAAAGAGGAAGAGTTAAAATTAACAAAGGTGGAAGGATTCTATTGCTCTGTTCTAAATGTTGAAACATTCAACGCGTGTGTGAGGCTTCTCAAGCAAAACAGCTCCCAACCATATGAACTGTGGTTGAACGAATTAGGAGACCACTCCTTTAGAAATATGCACGAGAGGCATATAATCATCAAAAGTTGCTGTAGTATTGCGGCAAGGGTAGATGGAGAAATTGGTGGGGATGGCCACGCTCTACTTCCAAAAAATGTGCGAGTACTGGAAGTAGGACGGTGCGATGGGGTGACAAGTTTGCATGAGGTAGGCCCGCTTTATAATCTAGAGGAGCTGAAGATAGAGAAATGGGAGAAGCTGGAGGAGCTGGGTGCTGTCCACTTCCCTCGCCTACGGAGACTATATATCTCTGGGTGTTCCAAGCTGAAGCGTCTCTTGAAGGAGGGGCATGAGCTCCAATATCTACAATGGTTTAAAATCGAGGGCTCAAAGGAACTAGAGGGGATTGATATAGTGGCACCTTCTCTTTATAGTGTAGAAGTGTATGGGTGTCCTAAAATGAAGAGGGTGGTGGAATGGGAGTGGCTGGAAACTCGCCTTCCAAATCTGAGGTCCATTAAAATAAAACATTGCGAGCAATTAAAGGAGATAATAGGTGAGCGAGCAGGGCCTACTGGTGCCACTTATTGTCTTGCAAAGATTGAAATAGAAGGATGCAAGAGGCTGGAAAGGGTGCTGATGATGTGGGGCCTCCCGCTGAGCGTCCCTTTCCTCCGACATTTATCGGTCAAAGACTGCAAGGGCATAAAGGTGATAATAAGCTCTGCTCCTGCCACGATGCATCCCAACTCAAATTTGACACACCTGACTCTACGGAAACTTCCGGCGCTGGAGGCCATATATGATGAGACCGTGAGTTGCCATTCAATCGGATTTATCGATATAAGAAATTGTCCGACGCTGAAGAGGCTTCCTAAGATTGACAATGGGGTCCCTTGTCCTCCCCACGTTGTTAATAATTTTTGGATAGATAAGCAGCTGTCACGGTCGCGGTTGCTGGAGTGGCGCCAGTCCCTTTTCCCACCTGTACTTGAACGCTTAGCCAGGATTCATGGTAAGTCTCCCGCAACTTTTTACTTTCTTTTATCCTCTCCATCTCCGGCCGGTCCTTCTAAGGATCCACTCCCGTGATACAGTAAGTTTCCTTTTTTTCTTTTGGGGGAAACTTTACACCACATGGTTAGACCCAGTGCGTATGACTTTTATCACAGCTCGAAAGAATGTCAAAATGGTTATATTATTATTAAAATTTCGAAAAAGAAAACACTCCCTTCACTTTGAAAAAATAATACTGACAACAGTCCTCGCTCTTCTTTTTTCCCCCTCTTTTTCCCCTGTTGTACCTTAAAAATACCGCACTTCTTCTTCATTTTGGTAAATTACGACGTTTAATAGTGCCAAAATATCAAGTCGATTCTTAAGTTGTACTTCATGAGTCAGGCGAGTATAGGAGAGCGTGTTAAATGTTTTTCACATTTTCTTTTTGTTGCCTCTTCTGTTTTAACTCATCTAGTGCCTCTATTTTCGCTTTCAAACGCCCGTCTGATTTTTAAATTAATCACTGTACTTTAAAAACCAGTGTAAATTAGTCTTTCTCGTTTTTTAGAAAGCAATACCTTCCTTAAACTTCCAATCGCATATTTGCACATATTGAATTTCTTTTTATTTAATACGATTAAGTTTTTTTGGTCGGTAATCTGATTAAGTTCAATTGGCCAGACAAGTCTCTAATTTCTTCAGATTGTTTACAGTCTCTCTTTAATTTGATTGTCAAAGAAGTGTCTAATTTCTTTCAATTGTTTTCTTTAGAACCTCGTGAAGAAGAGGTTTCCGATCAAAGCATTGTTAAATATATCAACCGTATTGCGGCAAGGGTAGATAAAGAAATCGGTGTGGATGGCTGCAATCTACCTCGGAAAGATGTGCAAGTACTGACAGTAGGAAGGGGCAGTGGGGCGACAAGTTTGAGCAAGCTAAGCTCACTGAAGAATCTAGAGGAGCTGACTGCAGAGGATTGCGAGAAGTTGGAGGAGCTGGGTGCTGTCCACTTCCATTGCCTGCGGGTACTGAAAATCGCTCGGTGTTCCAAATTGAAGCATCTCTCGGTGAAGGGGGATGGGTTTCCACATCTACTATGGTTTGAAATCAATGGTTTGGAGGAACTGGAGCGGATCGATTTAGCTGCGCCCAGTCTAAAACTTATGGAAGTGTCCCAGTGTTCTAAAATGAAAAGAGTGGTGGAAGGGCCTGGCTGGCCACTAGCCTTCCAGATCTGAAGTCCATTAGAATACAACGTTGTGAGAAATTAGAGGAAATCATAGGCGGGCCATTGCCAACCAAGCACACTTGTCTTACAAGATTGAAATAGATAGATGCAACAACATGAAGGGGTGCTGCTGACGCATGACGTGTTGCCCCACCTCCCTTCCCTCCAACAGATTACAGTTGAAAACTGCGAGGGCATAGAGATGATAATAGGCACTGCCCCCGACATGACGCAACCTTCCTTCCCAAAGTTTACACACCTGACTCTAAGGAATCTTCCGGAACTGAAGGAGATATGTGATTGGATCGACAGTTGCGATCACATCCAATTTATTGAAATATCAAGATGTCCGAAGCTGAAGAGGATTCCTTTGCCACTGCGCCCACGTGACAGTGGCCTCCTTTCTCCTCCCCCCTCCCCTGGACAGATTTTGATGGATCAGGAGACGTGGCAAGCACTTGACAATGGCCTCCTTTCTCCTCCCTGCTCCCTTGGACAGATTTTGATAAATCAGGAGACGTGGCAAGCGCTGGAGTGGGACCATCCCCTTGCCCGTATCTCCCTTGAACCTTTCGTCGAGTTTATTTCTGGTGAGTTACCCACAAGTTTTACATTTCTTTTATTCTCTCCATCTAAAGATCGATCTCCCACGGTACGGTAAAATCCCTTTTTTTTTTCCCCAAACTATATACCAACTATTAGGCCCAGTATGTATAACTTTTATTATTGCTTGAAAGTAAATCAAAATGGTTGTATTATTATTGAAAATTAATTGCCATGGCATCGTTCAAAGAATAATAACGGCAATTTTCTAACACTTAAAATTGCCAAAATATCGAGTCTAATTCTTAAGTTCTACTTTATTAGTCCGGACAGTTTAAGAGAGCATGTGATCTGCTATTTTTTTCCTTTTCCTTTTGTTGCCTTTTCTATTTTTACCTAATCCAGTACTCCTATTTTCAATTTCAAACTCCTTTTTGGTTTTTAAATTAATCGCTGTACTGTAATAAAAAAAATTAAATCAATGTAAATTAGTTTTTCTCGTTTTTAGGCGTCATTAAGCAAATGGGCCAGAGATCATATTTTTGTAAGCTCTCTCGAAATGCAGGGCCATACATATGTTGATAGATTTTCATTAATAGTCATGTGGCACGATATTTTTATATAGCGTGATGATGATCTTTGCAAATGAGTAACAAAATTCAATCGTTCTATACCCAGAATGGTGAAGCTGCAGATAATCAGTTGAGGATGAATTGTCTTCTGATGGCAGTGGACATCAAAGTTATCGCCATTACCACGTCGTCCTGCTCGGTTGATTTTTGAAGTACCTCTGATTCCTGTGATGACATGTTTAATTTGTTTATGCCTTCTTTTCCTATCTGTGATAAGCATCTCTCTTTCTGTATTTCTCGGTTTGTCTTCCTTGTCAATTATAAACCAATAGCTGACCAAATGTATGAGACTCCAAACACGGGTTGGACATTGCAATCACAACGCTAAGAAGAAAGCTAAAAAAAGCGGCCCGCAACGAGATGTCCATCTCCTCCCTGAAAATCAGCTCCTCCTTAAAAAAAGGTTTATTCGAATTGAAAAAGAAAAAAGAAAAGAAACTCCTCAGAACAAACAAATTCGTCTCTTCTATCGGTTCTACTGATTATCTCTCCTTTAACACACAGTTTCAATCAAGAATAACATTATAAATTTCCCGAAAAGTGTCTTCCTGACACTTACAAAACAATCAATCGAGAAAGATTTACATTTTCGCACTTTTAACATGATTCACCTGTCCATAAATTATGGGAGAGGCGTGGAAGGCGTGTCACATGCATCGTGAATTGCCACTTCAAGTAAGGACGACACCAGAGAAAACACATCCCTTGATTTTTTTTTGGTAAATGACACCCGTTAAAAAGTCGAGAGATCCCCACTTGAAAGGAGAAAAAGTGCTCTAGAATTAGTAATAAGGAAAAAGCCGATGTCACAAGAGCGTCGTGGGGAATTCGATGTCTTTATTTATGTTTAATCCATTTCTTTGCACTATATTTTTTTTAAAAAATTCCAAAAAAGGGCTCAAGTGTCTTTATTTTTTCAAATAAAGGCCCAAAGTGAACTTTATTTTAAATAAAAGCCTAAGGTCAATGACATTTTCATCAATTTTCCTTTTTTTCTTCTTTCTTTCCTTTTTTTTTCTGGTTCTTTCTTCTTTGCTGATGGCTAGCAGGGCATTGGCAATGCTTGTTGAGGATTGGGCGAGGGAAGGCCTCGCTTGGGCAAGGCGACCCTCGCCCTGGGGGAGAGGCCGCCCCTCTCAGCCATCAATGAGGTCGGCTCTCGCCAACCCCAGGCAAGGCCGAACCTTGCCCACCCGCAATTGGCAAGGGCACCCGCAATCGGCAAGGGCTTGATTACCCTCGTTGGTTGCGGGTGAGGCCACCCTCGCCAGATCCAGCCACCGACGAAGAAGGAAGAAGAACTAGAAAAAAAAAAAAAAAAAAAAAAAAAGAAGGAAAGAAAAGAAATGACGAAAATTGATCATATTTTGTATAATTCAGAACTTCGATGATCAAACATAGTGATTTCTTCTGGACATATTACCTTATGTTAGCCGTTTATGCATAACAAATTGCATTATAATTAATGTTTACTACACCGCGACGGCAACTTCCATTCACCTGAGAAGATGGCCGATCCTCCTCTCCTACCTCCCTTGCTCCCAAAACCCTAGCGTTAGGCCCCCACTCCTGCGAGCCCTTCTTCGGCAACGGCTTCACTCGCTGCCTCGACCTCCTCTCTGCCGTCGACGGCGGAAGAGGAGGCTGCGGGGGAGGATGGTTTCGGTGCTTCCTCAGCAAGACGCTCAAGAGCTCAGTCTGCGAGGGAGGGCAGCTAAGGATGTCGCTAGAGAGGATCAGGATGGCGGTGGCAGGGGAAAAGTTGGACAACGTGATGGGGAGGAGCAAAGAGGGAGGAGGAGATGCCGGTGTTCGAGGACGGCGCGTTCCAGATCACCGAGTAGGGGTGTCAAAAACTGAACCAAAAATTGAACCGAACTGAAAACCGGGCAGAACCGAATCGAAGAGTTCGGTTTCATTCGGTTTGGTTCTCATTAAAAACAAAAAAAAAAATATTATTGGTTCGGTTTTATCGGTTAATCGAACCTAACCAAACCAACAAATCAATAAGAGTTTATTTCTGGAAAACGAAAAATATATACAACCAAAAAAAAAAAAAAACAAATACAAAAACTAAAAACTAAAAAAACTTTGGTTTGGGTTCTTATATATCATTTTGAGATATGAATAAAATATTTACTTTCGATAAAATAAAAAAAAATCCACTCTGGAAACATTTTTCCCAACCTGCCAAAAAATCGAGTCTATTCAACTCGGACACACAAATTTTCACGTTGCTTTGGGTCAACCAACCTTGAGTGGAGTGGTGAAGAATCTTTTTTTTTTTTTTTGGGTGCCTAAATGCTGACTGAAATTTTTAATAGTAAGAAATATGATCAAAATAATTATAATAATCTAGGCATATTAACATTTGTCTTACCTTTTATCCAAAAAAAAAATTTGTTTGTTTGCGGAGTCAATAATAGATTTTTTTTCCAAAAAAAAAGTGATAGATTTTCTATTGGGCAGTTAAAACATTTTGCTTAGTCAGTACAACCCACCCATTTGGAATATATATACATATATGTAGATTACCTTTTTTTCTCGAGGCCTTTTAGACGTTTTCTTTAATTTTTATTATTATAGATAAAGGCCCTACTTTCTATTGGCAGTGGAAACCTGTTGCTTTTGCTTGGTCAAGTATGGACCCACCAATCCGGAATATATACACATATATATATAGATGACCTTTTTACTCGAGGCGTTTTAGAAGTTTTTTTAAAAAAATAAAGCCCTACTTTCTACCGGAATCGGAACGTTTTATATATATATATAGATCACCGGAATATATATAGATCACCGTTTTCTGAGGCGTTTTAGACGTTTTCTTAATTTTTATTATTATAAATAAAGGCCTTACTTTCTACTGGACAGTCGAAACGTTTTGCTTAGTCAAGTATGGACCCACCCATCCGGAATACATATAGATTACCTTTTTCTTGAGACGTCTTAGACGTTTTGAGATTATTATATATAGATCGTCCCAGGCAGGTCTCCGATGTTCGTCGAGGTGTTCGGCTCCTTCCTCTGCACAAAACCAGAGAGTTTGCCCCCAATTTTTTTCTCCGTTTCAGCTAACCTTGTTTTCCATCGCGGACGCTCTGTTAGGGATTCAACCCCAAGCCCTCTTCTCACCAGCTCGGAGGTACTCGCTCTCTCTCAATCTCTCTACTCCCTTTTCGTTCTCCCATTTCTCTCCTGTGAACCCAAATTTTTGCACTTCGGTCTCTAGTCCTCTACTTTATGTCGCTCCGTAATCGTCGATTTATGGGTTGTCTGGGTTTTGTTGATTTTCTTTTTATCGGAATGTATTCTCTACTACATAATGGTGCCGGTGAGCCCAGAACGAAGACTTTTATTGCTTTATAAAAATAAATTCATAATTAGCTGAGTGGTCAGTCAAGTGCTTCGTCCCAGATGCTCTAGATCCATGTCTGAACTACGTTGCAAATCTCAACTCAAACTAGCTTTTGGAAGCCACCGGTCAAGTCATACTTGATGCTTGTAAACTGGAGAGTTTACCTTGTATCCTTAGAATTAGTTTGTAAAGAACCCAAGTAAATGGAAAAACTTGAGGGTGCAGCTGAGCCCGGGCCATGAAATTTTGCTGTAAGCGGAGTCAAGGGGCAAGATTAGGGGCTGAAGGGAGAGTGCATGATAGAGATATTACCCAAGAAAGAGTGCGCACACCCATGAACATTGAACAAGAAAGAAAACCACGTTACCAAAGATAAGATAACATTGAAAAAAAAAAAAAAAAGTAGTTACAAATTTGAAGAGCAAAATTTCCAGAACCCAGTTAAACATGTCATCTTCATATCTGAGAGTGAAAAGAGAACTTGGGTAGACATGATGGGGGGGTCACTGAAGCAGGGCCTTTTTCTAGAAGAATTGGGGATTGATGAAGACTTTGACCCAATTCCTAAGTCCAAAATTAATTAAATATCTTACAGGCCTCGGCGCCATTCTTCACCCAAAAAATTCAAGGTCTTCCTTGAAACATATCTGCTCATTCTTTTGTGGGATACAGAGAAAATGCCCAGAGAGACGGACCCCTTTTGGAAGCATGTGAAGTTGCTGCCTAACAAACACTGGAACTGCAACTTCTGCGGGAATCCGTATGCTGGAAGTGCGACCAGGATCAAGGCCCACTTAGCGGGAGTTGGAGGATATGGGATCAATGACTGCAAGGATGTTGATGGTGGAGTGAGATTGGAAGCCCTAAAGGCGTTGAAGGGTAAAACAGCGGTGGAATTGAGCAGCAGACCAGATAACGTTGAAGTGGGTCTGCATCAGCCCGTGATTGCAATGAAGATGGTCGGCCTGTGATTGCAAGCAATGAAGATGGTCAGCCTGTGATTGCAAGCAATGAAGATGGTCGGAGAGAGACTTCATTTGTTGCCATGTACCTGAGCTCTAATGCCATAAGCAATGGTCGGCCTGTGATTGCAAGCAATGAAGATGGTCGGAGAGAGACTTCATTCGTTGTCATGCCACTGAGCTCGATGCCATGAGCACTGTAGGTGCAAGTTCATCAGACTTTCGTCCATTGCATGAGATGAATGTGCCCAGTCAGTATCTTCCTACTCAAAACATGACCACACATGGGGACTTTTCATTCTGGACACAACCTCCTCAATCTCATGCCGTTGATTCTAACATTCAGCCATGGAATTTGAGTTATCCCAGCGGCGGCGGAGACCTTGCACCTGAAGCTTTGACTAACATGCCACCCCCAGTAAATGTAGAAGGGGGAGAACCCAATGCAGAGGTTCCACAAGGTATGTGCAACTTCGAAATTCACCATATGTTAAAGCTCATGCAGGATACTGAATTTGTTTTCTAATCCTTACCTAAGAATTTGGATATAGAGATTCCTAATAGTAATAGAAAATGAACAGAGGAGTTTAAGAGTCGGTCAATAATAATCAGTAGTTCTTTGAAAATGAACAGACAAATGCTTTTCAAGTGTGACATTCAAATCCTGAAAAGCCATGGCTCTCTCTATCCCCTCAAATCACCTACCTGAAGAGCATTTACTTTTAAACAAATGAACAGAGTCGTGTGAACTACGGGAGCTTTGCAAGAGAGAGAGAGAGAGAGAGGGAGGTGTATATGAGATCGCTTGATCAGTGAACTTTCCTTGCTAGTGGGCTGACTTTGGAGATGGACAATTATATCAGTTTGCATAGGCATCAGTTCAATTTCAATCTCATGTGCCAAAATTGTGAACATCATTTCATATTTCATCCATGTTCCCCTAAGGAATTACCAAAAGCACTTCCAAATTGAAAAAAGAGGATGCATAGAAGGGGTAAGCATGCATTTGGTAGGGACTTTCCAGTTTTCAGAATATTTTTGATGTGTCGAGGGGACTGGTATTGTCTTGACGACTTTACAAAATTCATTAAAATTTCCTTGTTTCCCCTTCAGTGAGTCCAAATGTGTACTGATCTCATATTTCTTGGCCAAACAACGCATTTCATGAAAATTAACAACACGAAATCTTAATTGGAAATAAAATTACGAGGGTTTGTATGCTAAATACTGTTAGTGATTTAAAATAAAGTGCTGTATTCATGGGAACCTTTGATGTCTGTCAACAGCACAGAGATAGGAATTATCTTTGATCATGCATTTGATCATATCTAAATACTTTAATTTCAAACTTAAAAGTATTAGATGAGCCTAAAATTTAAATTGACTGCTTCTCGACGGATCACAAAATATGTAATGACAGAAACGAACTCATCATAAACATATGATTATTTTCTGACAGCGTACAGTAAATTATTTGCTCTTTCAATGATTCATACTCACCTCAAAATCATCCTTTAATTGATTGTTTTCACATTCAAATGCCACCTATATGAGACTTTAACTAACAACACCTTCATTCATCTTAAATTTAAGTTAAATAAATATTGCTTGTTTTCATATTTTTGAATAAGTATGGTTGGAATTGTTAGGACATTAACAAAAGTACGATAATGGGATGAAATATTGTCATGATTGTCTCCAAGCCATCGATAATATATGGTTTAGCTTTCTCCTAGTGCTGTTAGTTACTTTCGCGTTTGAGTGATGTTCAAATGGGTCACCCACCAATCAATGATCTAATTGAAAGCAAGTATAGGTCTTTTTTATAGAACAGTTGGGATATTAGTCTTCATACATTAGATGTAGATATGAGGTATATCTCTTTTTTTTAAGGTTTTAATTTCAAAATTCAACTTAGGGTCTGGTTAAGGGGACTTTTATTTTTAACTTCTACTTTTAACTTATGGGTTGATCTAAATTTTTCTAGTATTGTACCGCTCAAACATTTTGAAAGAATAGATACATCAATGTTAGCATCTATAAAAATATATAATAACAAGCTCATTCTTGAGTGTTGCCTTGAGGAGTGACACTTAGGAGTCTAAATTGAAAGAGATTGCTTATTCTCTTTGCAATTAGTATTTTCTTGCACTCTCCACTCATTATGCCTTTAAGTAGGATTACTTTCCCCATTCAATACCATGAGTTACATCGGGAAAAAGGATTAGTTTTAATAATGTCTAATGTTGCAAATTAGCAATTATTGAAATCTCAAACATTTTTATAACTCTTTTTTCATAAACTATTTATTTGAAACATTTTATTATTTTCTCTTAATATGACAGTAATGGAGTTGATTTCATACATATTTCTTTATGTCATGTAATAACTACCATTAAAAATTCCCTAACTGTTATCGAGTTCATATATTTTACACTAATATATATTATGAACTTGGAATTGCACTTTGTTTAAAACATGAAGATTTATATGAAATATGATACGTTTTCACGAGTAATTTATGCTAAAATACATACTTCAATTTTCATTTTTTTTTAAAATATTAATGTAAGATATTGGGAGAACCACTTCCCATACAGGCCTAAATATCGATTCAACCCATCCCATACTGGCCAAAATATCAATTCAAGATGGTAGATACTACCTGAACCCATCAACAGCTCAAAGCAAACCGATAGCAACTAAAAAAAAAAAAAAAACCCCAGCAACAGGGCAAGTGCCCTCGCCCCCCAACTTTTCTCTCATTTACCCAACCAAGCCCCAACAACCCCAAATTCCCCCAATAATTTGATAATTTATCCTTTATATATATATATGTTTACAACATTTACACTTCATCTTATTTCATTTTGTTTTGTGAACATTATGTTTCTAGAAAATACTATTGAGTATTTCCTTGATGTTAGATGCGAGGACAGATGATGCACTCGTGGATAGTCAACCAGGTGCTTGTGGGCTGGTTGACGAGAATATGCCAACTCTGAAAAGAAAGCTGGAAGAACTAAGCAATCAAGAAGCAGACATGGATGGGTTGGAGACATGGTGTAGGAAAGCACAAAGGATAAGAGGAGAATACTGGAGCATGGTCCAAGCATTCCGAGAAGGCAGATCTCTTTCTCCACAGCAGGTAGAAAGAGTAAATGATTTGAGCAAAGAAGTTGAAGATATTCTAGGCCACTGTAGCTTCCGAAAAGGGTGGACAACACATGCTGCTGGACGTAGGAAAAGTTTGCCCTTGGTAACAACAGAGCTAGTAGACAAGGAAAGTAAGAAGACAATCGAAAAGATATGCGGCTATTTAATGGAGGATGAGATTTTCATCATTGGCATTTGTGGAATGGGGGAGTTGGCAAGACAGCCATTTTAATGCATGTCCATAATAGAGTACTTGAGAATCCTGCCTTCAATGATGTGTTTTGGGTCACTGTACCTCAGGAGTTTAACGTCTATGAACTACAAAATGAGATTGCCAATGCAGTCGGACTAGACAATCTCTCAAAGGATAAGGATGTGAAGAGGAGGGCATGCATATTGAATAGGCATTTGAAGAGCAAGAGAGCTGTCTTATGTTTAGATGGTCTGTGGATGCACTTTGACATTGAGGATGTGGGAATTCCAGTTGAGAAAGGAAGCATTAAGTTGGTAATGACAACTCGATCGCTAGATGTATGTGATAAGATGGTCTGCCAAAAACAAGTCAAAATAAGTCCTCTAGATTTGCAAGATGATTGTTGGGTCTTATTTTTAAAAAAGCTTTGCTTTGGGAGAGAACTCCCTTCAGAAGTTAAAAAAATTGCAAGCTCCATTTTGGATAAGTGTGGAGGTTTGCCACTTGGGATCATTGAGATTGCAACTCAGATGAGGGGACTAAAGGGAGTGCATGAATGGAAAGACTTGTTGCAGCAATTAGAAAATTCGATGATGGAACTTGGTGTGTTCAAGAAACTGAAACTCAGTTACATGAACTTGGGTAATCTTCAAGTGCAGCAGTGTTTCTTGCATTTAATACTTTGTTTTGGAGAGTACTCTAAAGCTGAAATCATCGAAAAGGATTTGATAGAATCTTTCATAGATGAGGGCTTGTTAAGTGGAATAGCTACCCGGCAAGAATTGCACGATAAGGTAACGCCATATTGGACAAAATAAAAAAGGCTTGCCTGGGGGTTGATATATGCGAAAGGTGTCTGTTAGTACACCCCTTGATAAGGGACATGGGATTGCAAATAGTGATGAGCACAACTCACATGGTCAAGGCCAACATGGGATTGAAAGAAATTCCAAAGGAAGAGTTCTGGACGGATCATCTAGAGAAAGTCCTTTTACAGAGCAACTATATAAAAGAAATCCCATACGGCATCTCACCAAATTGCCCTGAACTTACAAGGCTGTCGTTGAATAACAATGTCTCTTTGGAAGCCATCCACAAATCTTTCTTCAAGCATATGAAGGGGTTGAAGGTTCTAGATCTCAGCAAAACGAAAATCACGGAATTACCGGACACTATCTCTCACTTGGAGAGCTTAGAAGCACTGTTACTCCAAGAGTGTGAGGAATTACATCGTATACCTTGTGTACAAAAGTTGGGATCCCTAAAAAAGTTGGACCTTAGTGGGTGTGCAATGCTTGGAGAAGTGCCGGAGGGGATGGAGATGTTGGTAAAGCTGACGTACCTTGACCTGCTTGGCACAAAGATCAAGGCGTTACCGGAAGGAGTGTTGGGGAAGCTGGTGAACTTGCAATATCTGGTGATTAATTACATGAGGAAGAGATAGAATTAATGATGGAAGAGGAGGAAGAGATAAAATTAACAATGGTGGAAGGACTCTGTTGCTCTGTTCCAAATGTTGAAACATTCAATGCATGTGTGAGGCTTGTTGAGCAAAACAGCTCCCAACCATATGACCTGGCACTGAGTGCATCAAGAAACTACTTCTTTAGGGATATGCATGAGAGGCGTATAATCATCGAAAGTTGCCATAGTATTGCGGCAAGGGTAGATGGAGAAATTGGTGGGGATGGCCACGCTCTACTTCCCAAAAATGTGCAAGTACTGAAGTGGGACGGTGCAGATGGGGTGACAAGTTTGTGCGAGGTAGGCCCACTTAATAATCTAGAGGAGCTGGAGATAGAGGAATGGGAGAAGCTGGAGGAGCTGGGTGCTGTCCACTTCCCTAACCTACGGAGACTGACTATCACTGGATGTTCCAAGCTGAAGCATCTCTTGAAAGAGGGGCATGAGCTCCCATGTCTACAATGGTTTAAAATCGAGGGCTCAGAGGAACTAGAGGGGATTAATATAGCGGCACCTTTTCTTTATAATATAGAAGTGTACAGGTGTCCTAAAATGAAGTGGGTGGTGAAATGGCAGTGGCTGGCCACTCGCCTTCCAAATCTGAGGTCCATTAAAATAAAAAATTGCGAGCAATTAGAGGAGATATTAGGTGGGCTACCGCCGATCGGTGCAACTTGTCGTCTTACAAAGATTGAAATAGAAGGATGCAACAACCTGAAGAGGGTGCTGATGACGCATGACATGTTGCTCCACCTTCCTTTCCTCCAACATGTAATAGTCAAAGACTGCATGGGCATAGAGGCGATAATAGGCACCGTTCCTAACATGACGCAACCCTCCTTCCTAAATTTAATAACCTGACTCTAGGGAATCTTCCGGAGCTGAAGAGCATATGTGAAGGGACCGTGAGTTGCCTTTCAATCCAATATATGAATATAGCATGAATGTCCGAAGCTGAAGAGGCTTCCTCTGCTTGACAATGGTCCGCGATGCTGATGATGATGATATTTGATAGATGAGCTGACGTGGCAGTCGCTGGAGTGGGACCAATCCCCTTTCCAACCTTCACTTCAACACTTAGCCAGGCTTTATGGTAAGTCACCCGCAAATTTTTACTTTTCTTTTATCCTCTCCATCTCCTGCGGGCCCTTGGAAGGATGCACTCCCGCGGTACAGTAAGTTTCCTTTTCTTTTTTTTTTTTTTTTTTTTTTGGAAACTCAATACCACACTATTAGACCCAGTGTATGACTTTTATCACAACTCGAAAGTATATCAAAATGGTTATATTATTATTGAAATTTCGGTAAAGAAAACACTCCCTTCACTTTGAAAGAATAATACTGACAACAGTCCTTGCTCTTTTTTTTTTTTCCTCCCTATTGTACCTTAAAAATACTACACTTCTTCATTTTGGTAAATTATGACGTTTAAAAGTGCCAAAATGTCGAGGCAATTCTTGACTTCTACTTCATGAGTCAGGCGAGTTTAAGGGAGCATGTTAAATGCTTTTTACATTTTCTTTTTGTTGCCTATTCTGTTTTCCCTCATCTAGTACTTCTATTTTCGCTTTCAAACTCTAACCTGCTTTTTAAATTAATCGCTGCACTTTAATCAAAAAATTAAACCAGTGTAAATTAGTCTTTCTCATTTTTAGAAAGGAACACCTGTTCTTGGACTTCCAATTGCATATTTGCACATATTGAATTTCTTTCTGTTTAATTTGATTAAGCTCGATTAGTCAGGGAAGTCTCTAATTTCTTCATGTTGTTTACATTCTCTCTTTAATTTGATATGTCAAGGAAGTATCTAATTTCTTGAATTGTTTTTTGTAAAACCTCGTGAACAAGGGGTGTCCAATTGGCATGATCAAAGGATATGTAAATGTATTGAAAGTTGCGACGCTATTACGGCAAGGGTAGATGGACAAATCGGTGGGGATGGCTGCAATTTACTTTCAAGAAATGTGCAAGTACTGGAAGTAGGAGGGGCAGTGGGGTGACAAGTTTGAGCGAGGTAGGCCCACTGGAGAATCTAGAGGAGCTGACTATAAATCAATGGGAGAAGTTGGAGGAGCTGGGTGCTGTCCACTTCCCTCAGCTGCAGGGACTGAACATCAATTGCTGTTCCAAATTGAAGCGTCTCTCAGTGGAGGGACAGGGGCTTCCACATCTACGCTGGTTTACAATCATAGGCTCAGAGGAACTGGAAGGGATCGATTTAGCTGCGCCCAATCTAAACTTTATGGAAGTGCGGCGTTGTCCTAAAATGAAAAGAGTGGTGGAATGGGACTGGCTGACCACTCGCCTTCCAAATCTGAAGTCCATTGAAATATTTTATTGTGAGAAATTAGAGGAAATAATAGGTGGGCCATTGCCAATCAGTGCCACTTGTCTTCTTACACAGATTAAAATTGAAGGATGCAACAACATGAAGGGGGTGCTGCTAACGCACGATATGTTGCTCCACATCCCTTTCCTCCAAGATATAAGAATCAAAGACTGCAAGGGCATAGAGGTGATAATAGGCACTGCTCCCAACATGACGCAATCCTCCTTCCCAAAGTTAACACACCTGACTCTAAAATCTTCCGGAACTGAAGAGGATATGTGATCGGATGGAGAGTTGCGATCACATCCAATATATTGAAATATAGATTGTCCGAAGCTGAAGAGGATTCCTTTGCGACTGCACCCACTTGACAATGGCCTCCTTTCTCCTCCCCCTCCCTTGGACAGATTTTGATAGATGAGAAGACGTGGCAAGCGCTGGAGTGGGACCATCCCCTTGCCCGTGTCTCACTTGAACCCTTCATCGAGTTTTCCTGGTGAGTTACCCACAAGTTTTACATTTCTTTTATTCTCTCCATCTAACGATCGATCTCCCACGGTACAGTAAAATCACTTTTCTTTTTTTCCGAACTTTATACCAACTATTAGGCCCAGTGCGTATAACTTTTTATTATTGCTTGAAAGTATATCAAAATGGTTATATTATTATTGAAAATTAGTTGCTGTGGCATTGTTCAAAGAATAATAATGGCAATTTTCTAACACTTAAAAGTGCCAAAATATTGAGTCTAATTCTTAAGTTCTACTTTATTAGTTGGGACAATTTAAGAGAGCATGTCAACTGCTTTTTTTTTTTACCTTTTCTTTCTGTTGCCTTTTCTATTTTACCTCACCCAGTACTCCTATTTTCAATTTCAAACTCCTTTTTGGTTTTTAAACTAATTGCTGTACTGTAATAAAAAAATTAAATCAATGTAAATTAGTTTTTCTCATTTTTAGGTGTCATTAAGCGAATGGGCCAGAGATCATGTTTTTGTAAGCTCTATCAAAATGCATTGCCATACATATGTTGATAGATTTTTCATTAATAGTCATGTGGCATGATATTTTACTATAGGACGATGATGATCTTTGCAAATGACTAACAAAATTTAATCGTTCTAGACCTAGACGATTGTTGAGGCCGTAGATGATCAGCTGAGGATGAATTGTCTTCTGACAGCAGTGGACAACAAAGTTATCGCCATTTCTACGTCGTCCTGCTCGATTGATTTTTAAAGTACCTCCGGTTTCTGTGATGACATATGCTTAATTTATTTTTGTCTTCTTATCCTATCTGTGATAAGCATCTCTCTTTCTGTATTTCTCGATTTGTCTTCCTTACTTGTCACTTGCCTCTATTTTTGTTGCTTGAATAGATACTCTCTCAAGTCTCAACCCGATATGCCATAGTAGGTTTGATTTTAGAGGGACCATCTTGCAAATGTCTGGTGTATCTATGTAGCATGTGTATTCAATATGTTATTGTTTATTTCCATTGACATGGCTCAACTTTGGATCCCTTTGTAAAAATGCATAATGTTTACTTCCATTAAAAACAACTTGCTTTTCGACAGAAAAGTTCTATGTTTCGCCTCTTTATTTTACTTTTTTTTTTTTCTAATCCTTGCACTTTTAATATATCTAATTAATCCATTTCACTTTTATAAATTTTCTAATTAAGTTTCTCCGGCCTCAAATCCAACCGAATCTAGCTGAAGTGGCCTCCAACAACGTGAGAGTATGATGTGGATAATTTTTTTTTTTTTTTTTAATGTGGATGTCCACATGGGTGTTTACATTAGCTAAATTTTATCCATATCAAGCTTTGATATTGTGTACATGGCTATAGCTTTCCTCGCACCTCTATGTGGGCATCCACATATTTTATCATCATACTTTGGTGTTATCCGGTGGCCCTATAAGCTGAATTTGATCGAATTTGGTGTTGGGGAGTTAATTAAAATAATTATGAAAGTAGAAGGGCTTGATTAGGCATATTAAAGAATAAGAGCATAATTAGAAAAGCATAGACATTATTAAAATTTAACAAATTTTGATTTTAAAGAATTTTAGAAAATCAAGTTTTTTTTTATTTTTTCTTTTCCTTTTTCTTTTCTTTCTTTCTTAGTTCAAAGGTTAATGGTTGGCCACTAGGTGAGGGGTCGCCCCTAGCAACCCCCTTCTAAGCAAGGGCCACAAAGCCCTCACTATCCGGGATAAGGCTCACAAATTTTTATATATTATCATTTTTTAACATATTTTAGGTATAATAGTATAATATATTATTTGATAGAATTTTTATTAAGGAATGTTGGAGGGGAATAAAAGATTTAAGTAAATAAAAATGAAGTAGAAGAACCTAGATTTTAAATGAACCAATTCAAACTTAAAAAGATCATTCTAATGCTCGAAAAATGAGGGCAATGAAATTTAAATAAATAAATAAAAACCTACCGTCTCCATCTCCCTCTCCATCTCCTTTCTATCTCTAGTT
This sequence comes from Eucalyptus grandis, assembly GCF_016545825.1. Taxonomy (NCBI): domain Eukaryota; kingdom Viridiplantae; phylum Streptophyta; class Magnoliopsida; order Myrtales; family Myrtaceae; genus Eucalyptus; species Eucalyptus grandis. Next base: position 11,432,982 of record NC_052617.1, on the reverse strand, counting down.
CACGTTGAAATTTCATGACTCCTCCATGGTTTTTTAGTTCACGTCAATGTTCCGTGAAAATGGCAAAAGAGACGGAGCTTCTTTTCTTTCGTAACTCTCTAGTTCATGTCAAAAGTTCAAGAAAGAGTCACGTTGAAATTTCCATGACTCCTCCATAGTTTTAGTTCACGTCAATATTCCGTGAAAACGGCAAAAGAGATGAAGAGTAACTCTCTAGAAACCTCCTTGTAATTTTGTGGTTATTATTGAAGTTTCAAAGTAGCGAGAAAGTCAAAGTAATATTTTTTATAATCACAAAAATGAATGATTATAGTTTCTCTCTTTTACTAGATTTGGCAGGGAATTATGAAAGATTATTATAATTTTTGTTTGCGTATTTTTAAGTTTATTTATATTGATATATCATCAATATTAAATAATGTACATGAAAGGATATGAAAATATCCATCTTGATTTCTGCGATTCACCAAATCGAGAGTGCCCTCGATTGTGCAACCTCCAACGTTCCTATGGGTTGACCAATAATCATGCTCGGCACATCTACACCGTTTGTTTTCAAACAAGCAAAGACAATCGTTGGATTATGTAAGAGGAAAGCAACTCCAAACCTGCTATTCAAATTTCCAGTTAGATTCTTGAGACATTTATTTCTTTGTGTTCAAAATTTCCGGAAATTGATTTTACGAAAATTCCATCCGGCGTTCCCAAATCACCAATGATTTAGGAACTTTACTAGTATCTGCAGATTACTCATAAGTTGAGAAAATAAGTTGCCAACTCCATACCAAATTTAGTAATTGCCAAAAGGAAGAAATTTACAATTGCAATTTCAAAATCACAAAAACATGGGAAAAAATATTTGACAGGATATATTTAGGGATGAGCATGGTTCTATAGTAGATTTGAGAACCAAAGAACCGAACCTATGGGAATAGGTCTGGTTCCAAGTTCCATTTCGGCCTGGTCTGGTTTCCAACTACATCATTTTAGGAACCAAAAACTGAAAACCAAATTGGGGGAATTGATAAAACCCTAATTTTCCGAGACCATTAGATCTATTCTAGTTTCATTTCCTCAAAACAAACATATAACATTCATGTCTTGTTGTAATCGATATCATTCTACGTTGTTGATAGATTGAGATAAATTACCCTACAGTAAGTTATCCGGCAACAATAACCAAATGACTGTCGTCACTAAGTGGTACGACTAACTCTAATTTCTTTAAATTATTTTCTATAGTGAAAAGGAGATGAGTGGTTAACTTTCTTTACGAATTTGTGAAATCTTTGAGGGCTGATCTTTTGGAAGCAATATTGGACAGAAATTAGATGGGGTTAGCAAGAGAATGGGCCACAAGTCAAGTTCTTGTAAGCTAATGTGTGTGTGGCATGACATTCTATCTAGGACAAAGACGATCTTGGTATGATTACAGTGAGGGACGTTGCAGACCAATCACCTCTGCATCCAGACTGATGAAATCCACAGATGATCCCACCGATGAATCGTCTGTTGAGAGCGGTGGACATCAAAAGTTATCGCCATTGCTAAGTCATCCGGCTCGATTGATGTCTAGGTACTTCTGGTTCCCGTAATAAGATGTGCTTGATTTATGCCTTCTTTTTTTTTTTTTTTAATATTCACAATTAAATGGTTGTCCAAGCTAATTTTGGCACATCTTGCCAAGTCTATCTCCTCAAAAGATCTGAAAGGCGCACTTTCCCATAATAGTCTTGGACATTCAAATAGAATTTTACTCGTGAGATACTCCCAACGAGGCTTAAACCTCAAGGTCACAAGAAGAGGAATAAATTTCTTGCCATCTAAGTTAATATTTTGTTGGTTTCTTTTCTTGTGGCCATACGTGATGGCCCCACTTCGTGTTTTTGTCCTCTAAATCCATCTTTTGGTTTCCCCTGCATGCATCTTGTTCGCAAAGAGATACAACTTTCTGCCTATCCAGTTCAGAGTTAGATGTACCACCTGGTGATGGTAGTCCATAAGCACTGAATATTGCTGTAGAGTCACCTTTTATTGCAGTCGACGAAAAACAAGTCAATCGATTGTGCCGAACTTCAGAAGATTGGCTCCGCAGTTTCATGCTCGAACACAAAATATGCAAATGGGATTTGGATGTAGTGACGAATCAACTCGAAACCAAGTGCCAATAGAAACAAATTTATCGAACTGAAGCTACTTTAAAAGGAAATTCATGGGAATTGAAGTACATCGGAAGGAAAACAAACAGGAATTGAAATTGCGAGGAAATGAAAGGATAGAGAATGTGAAGAGAGGTGGAGCTCTCAGAGAGTATATGTCTACTTCATGTGCGCATGCGTGCCTTTGTCTATTTGAGACTCCAAGTTCTATAACTTCACGATTGTTAGGATTCATTGCACAATCACAAAGAAAGTAGAAAGTAAACGCGAGAAAAAGAACTTCACAATTGAGTTCCTTCACCACTTTGATTCTGCATGAACCCTACTTTGGATTTCTCACAGTTGCATGTAATTTCCTCGGTATAGAGAACACTGGCCAACTGTTCCGTTTGTTTTTCTTGAACTGACCCGCCTTTTCCTCCTCCATTATGCCAAAACTCACAAGATTCTACCCAGCTTCATCAAAATATTTCTACTTTTCATCCATATACTTTTACGCTCTTTTTTAAATCAATATACTTTTTATTTGTCTAATTAGATCATTCTATCTTCACAAATTTTCTAATTAAGTCCCTCCAACACCAAATTTGGTCAAATTCAGCTGACACACCCTGAACAACGTCATAGTGTGAGGGGATAATATTTTTGTAATGTAGACGTCTGCGTAACCGTTTACATTGGCAAAAGTCTTATCCACATCAACTCTGACGTCTACATTGGCTATATTTTTCCACCCATGTCCACATAAGTATCCGCATCATACTTTGGTATCATCCAACAGCCACGTCGGCTAGGCTTGGTCGGATTCGGTGCCAAGAGACTTGATAAAACATTATGAAACTAAAATGACTTGATTAGACAAATTTTAAGTATGAGAAACTTGATTAGGAAATGTGCGAAAGTACAAGATGAAAAGCAGAATTTTTTCCTCGTCTAAGAGATGTAATTTTCTGCATATTCAGGATAGAGTCGACTGTACCACCTAGTGGGGCTAGTCCCTTAAGCACTAATCTTGCGGTAAACTCGCCTTTTATTTCAAAGAACTGGTGGGTTTGATGCTCTTGCACAAAGGCAGAATGAATGATCAGACACAAACGTTTTCTTTTCAACATATCGATAGTAGGATCAGTGATGCCGATAGCAACATTATGTGGAGTTTAATGCATTAATCTGACAACACTAAGAGTCGAAGGTCAGTATAATGTGTTCTCATCACGTGATGGCAACTGCTTTAAAGCAACATGAGTGATTTGAAAGATACACTCTTACAAACGTTCTCCCCTTTTATAAGAGACAGATTCTGCCATCCTGCACTCTCATGTCCCAAAGGAAAAAAAGGAAAATCCTATCATCAAGAAGAGTCATTTAAGTCTACATTAATCAAGTTTAGTTTGAAGTAAGAGGATTGAGTTCCTTCACACACTCTCCCCACCTTCCATTCCAGCCATTGTATCATACAAAGGCCGATTCAGTGTCTCTGGGAGGTAAAATGCTAGTATCCCTCCCAGAATTGCACAAACCGCAAAGACCGCAAAGGGGAAGCCGCCTCCTAAGACCACCACTAAAGGCGCCAAAATCGCACCCATTTGCGCCGCCTGAGCTCCACAGCCAAGAGCCGCATTCCTCACCACGGTCGGAAACAGCTCAGCCATGTAGATGAAGAGCAAATTATACGTGCCGGCCATCCCGAAAATCCCGAGAATTCCGCACACCATCCTCGCCACTTTCCATTCCCCGTGTATCATCACCAAGCTCCCCATAAGACAGAATATTCCACTGAACCACTGTGTTCCGATTGCCAGCGGCTTCCTCCCGAACTTATCAAGCAATAGGGCCGTTATTGTAAAGGCTGGCATTTCAGCCACGCCGTTGAGGAACACACTAAGGTAAAGGTTGGTCTGGAGATTGACAACGTTTAGGCTAATGCCGTAGTACACGACCGAACAAAGAAAGTTGATTGCCACCGCCAAGAAAAGGCGAATCCGAGTGACAGGCGACTTCACCACATCGATGAGAGACCCTGTTATCGCATCCTTTGTGTCCATCTGATCTTTGCAGGATGGACCATCGTTCGAGTTTTCATTCACTTCCTCATCAAGTGCGAGTATGACCCCGTCGGGGAGGTGTTTCTTGTTGGCTTTGGCGATAGCTCGCATAAGCTTCATGGCCTCGTCAATCTTTCCCCGGACGAGATACCACCGTGGGGACTCTGAGATGAAAGGGAGGACCCCCAGAAGGAAGAGCATGGAGGGAATGGAGGAAGCGATGTAGAGCTCCCGCCATGAGCGAAACACATAAGCGATGCCAGAGAGAAGAGCTATGCCACATGAGAAGAAGTAGAAAGTGGACATTCCTGCTGCTCCGCGCTTCTTTGGGCCAATAGGCTCGGTGGCTAGTACAAAAGCACATAGGCCGACCCCACCCGTGCTAAATCCAGTAATGAAGCGGAGGAGGCAATAGGTCCAGTAATCCGGAGAGAGGGCCGTCAAGGAACCGAAGATGGCATTCAAGATACAGACCACCGTTAGAGAGCCTTTTCTTCCCAAGAACGAGTCCGAGAGATGGCCAAATGTCCCGGCTCCTGCAACACACGGCACAAGAAGTCGTCAGACTATGAATACAATCCCTCAGAAATTGAAGTGTCTCAATAAAGCAGTCAGACAACGAGCTAATGCTACTGCATAATGGTTCTAATTGCTTCAGTTCCTAATGCATTCTCCTCCAGTTTCTTGCATGAGCAGGTAAACTAATCAGACGAATCTAAATTGAACTTTGTGCCATTTTGCTTCCAGTTATCACTTGGCACTCGAGTTGGGATCAGACGATTGTCCTAGGTAAAAGGATGAAAAGATAGAGAGTGATTGAGTTCAATGCTTTTCCATCAACCAGTTGAAGCGAAAAATTTATACTGCATTTGTGAGACTGAAAAGTACTTGCTATGCACCTCAACCACAGCCAGTCATGCATTCGACAAAGCGCACACCCCAGTCAATTTTGTTTGTGTTCAGTTAAGTGAAACCATTGCAACTCTTGTCTGATGCATGTTAAGGCATTTCATGGGAAGCATAGGAGTGCTCCTTGACTGCAGTAGAAAATTTCATGAAATGTCAACACATTCCATGTTGGAGTATCTGTCGGAAAAGGAGACTTAAGTTCACCGGCACGAACTGTGACAATGTTTAACGTTAATAATATCTCCACCTTCTGCATAAAATTGCAAATTCCTTCGACGCACTCTATCTCATCGCCACACACTAACATTCGGATAAATATCAGATCCAATCAATGGTCGCGTTTAACTTTCTTCTTGGACGCTGCAAACCCAGAACCAAGAAGAAAGTTCAAAAAATAGTCCGTCCATAACAAGACGTCTATCTCCTTTTCGAAGATCTGTCCTACATCGAAAGATTCATTCACTTGGAAAAAAAAAAAGAACAAGAGAAGAAACTCTCCGCAAACAAACGAATTCATCTCTTCCCTTGGACCCTACCGCTCATCTCTCCCTAAAAACATAGTTTTATCCCGGAAATAATATTGCAGAGTTTGTGATAAACAAGCAATTAAGAAAGATTCATGCATTATTTTGTTTAATTATTTCTAATCAGTCATGCTTATCTTAAAGAAACTCGTTCGCAAGACTATAATATCGTTTTCGTTCGCTTTCTTTCCAGTCAATACCACGCTACACCGCCCGACAGGATTGACCTATCCATAAAGTATGAAAGAGGCACTTCACGTGCTTTTGCCAATCGCCACTCGAAGTGATGATCAGACACTGAACAAAACACATCCATCAAATGTTTTTTTTTTTTTTTTTTTTTTTGGGGGGGCGGTAAATCACATCCATTGAAACGTCGAGACGGCCCCACCTATATTGATTTGAATATTTCAACGACGAATTCAAACGCAAGAGTAAGAAAAACTTCTGCTCTCAAAATTAGCAATATAAGTTAAAAGAAAAAGATTCAAGCAAAATCTAGAAACATAAAGCAACCAGGATGGAGATAAAACAGGAGCATGATCTCGAATCATCATCCAAGTAGCCAACGATTTCTAATCGGCAAAGGAATCCAATAAAACGACAAAAACCAAGAGGTAGTGGTCGATAATAATCCTGATATTCCCTTTTCTAGGGTCGACATAGAAAACATACAAAAGACAAAAAAAATTAATTCCAAGGTCCAAGATAAACACTCTGCCCTAATCGTGCCAAGCCATTAAATTTTCTATTTCCTCTCACGCGAGTTTCGCCGAAAACTGAACACGGGGTCTCGTATTTTAATAAGGGGTCTTGTCGATTAGTGACGTTATCCATTAACATGGCATATCCTCAGCATCAAGATTGTCGGCCCACATTAAACCCTAAAGATTCCGAACACCAGTCCCTACTATTAAATTCAAACTGCTTGGCGACAAGAGAGGAGGACGACGAGGAAACAGAGGCTCGAGAGAAGAGACCACAAAGGCTAAAAAGGCATGTGTGGCTACAAAGTATTCAACCCTTAAATGAATAAAACAGGAAAAAGGGAAATTCATCAGAAATACCTGACATTCCATATATTGCATGATGCTAGAGCTGGCGAATATTAAGTTATAGTCCATATATAGCACCAAATAATAATTAATTCAATTAAATATCGCAAGCACGTATTAAGCTCTGGCAAGCGGAACGTTAGAGTAATCTCTGGATTGATTTGAGAAGGTGGATAGAGAAGAGCAGCGTACCGATCATGCACCCGCCGAAGAACAAGGCCTGGACCAGCCCTACCTTATACTTCTCCCCGCAGACCAGCCCCCACTCGGTCACGGTGGAGCTCCCGCCGCCACCCTCCGCCCACTCCCACGAGCCCGGGCCCGTCCCGCACGCTCCCGTCGCCGGCGGCGGCGGCTCGCGGTCCGCGAATATCATGACCATGGTGTGGAAGGCCTCGAGGGACCAGGCGAGGCTCGTGAGCACGAAGTGCCTCAGCTGCCACGGCCCGAACTCGCCGCAGTACTTCTGGAGCATCCCGTCGATGCAAATTCTGTCGGGTTTGGATTTGGCGCGGGCCTCGCCTCCTCCTCCCGCCGCCGTGGCCGGCGGAGGAGGAGGAGGAGGAGGAGGAGGGGGAGTGGAGAGAGTCGTCATGGGACGGTGGCGGTGCTGCGGAGGACATCGGGTGTGGATTTTCTAGGCGGGGGGAGAGGCTTTGGCTGCCCACCACATGTACTTATGGCGTCCTTGCATTGCGCTTTGCCCCAGCGCTTCCGCCTTTTCAAACGAGTGTTGACGGGGACGCGAGTTACGGATGGTTGACACGTGGGGATGTAGGGTTCGTGCTGGCCGTTGGATGGGAGGCGTTCGAATCGAGGGGAATGTTCTTAGGATCTCATGATGGGTGGGAGCCTGTGAATTTGGGAAAGCGATTCCATTTAGGGGATAAAGCTTAAATTTGGTTGTTCTATTTAATTAGAGGATCACATGTTACTCGTCTTCCTTTTTAGGGTGGGAACATGCTACTAATTGATTGCGCCGGATTTCAAAGGAAATCAAGGCTTCATTAATCCATTGATTATCCTTACCCGAAAAAAAAAAAAAATTTATCTAAGATAAATTATTCGATAATTTGTGAGCTCCATATCATGTGATATATATTTTTTTTTGAAGAATCCATTCACAATTCGACACTTGTTTCAAATTTGAAAAAAAAAAAACTAAAATACATGTCGCCTAATCCATCTCTCTTCCACCTCCATCCAGGCCGACCATCACCTCCATCGTCTTTGCCGGCTCCGCTCTCCCTAGCACACGACCTCTATTTCTTTTCTTTTTTTTTTGCCTTTTGAGTTCATAGAACTACCCATTACGGCAACTCATCCATGGCATCTCGACCTCGCCATCATGGCTCGCGACCACTAACAAGCTGTTATCACCACCAAATCTGCAAGTTCAACTCTGTGGCCTTACGTTCAGCTCTGTTTGTGGTCTTACATCGTAGGTTTTTGCAATCGGCTTTGTCTTATATCGCAGTGTCATGGTCAGCTCCGTCAAGGTTCATGGTCGTCGCGGTAGGTCCCTTAAAGCCAAGCCACTACCTCTATTTTTGTAATTTCCCTGAATTAATTCATTTGAGAAATTGTCATTTTAGCTTATCATATACCAAACGTCACGATTTTATCATTTGACGTATAGATAGACACTTTCCTAAGAAGTTAATCATCTCGATAATGCTTTAGCTAAGACTCACTTAACTTTGGAGCTCACTGTTATATTAAATGGTGCCTCTGTAAGTTAATCTAAGCTTTACATATATATCTCATAATCGTTATTCCTATGTTCAATACATAGTTCAGTTCATTTCTACCTCCTTCGTCATTTTGGAAATCTACAAGTACCACTCACTCCTTATCTAGGCCCTTTGGTCTCGGCAACCACTCCCCACTCTCGTTGAACCAAGCCGTTACAATTTTTTCGTCAAGCTCGCAATCTCTGACAGGATCGCCCATGCTACATCTAGAGAAATGAGGGAGGCATGGCAACAAAGGCGAAGGGAGAGGACTTGTGCTAGGGCTGCGGCCACAACGGGACGACGAGCATCGAGGATAGAGGTGGTAGCGGTTTGCGCAGGAAGAGAGGGGAGCCGATTCTCTAGTGGGTGGTGAAAGTGCGCATGATAAAATTTCTATTTCGATTTCCTATTTCTTTGTTCGAAACAGTGGAGACGTAATTTGGATTTCTATTTCTAAAACAGATTTTTCTCTAGTGGGCGGGTAAGCAGGCGGCGGCTGGATGGAGAAGGAAGACAAAGAAAAACAAGATTTTTAGTCTTTTGTTATATAATAAATGTATCATGTTGTAAGTGGATCTATTCTTTAAAATGGTAGCCAACCGCCTCAACTAACAACGCAGCGCTCGCCAAACAACCCGATTTTTCTCCTTTTTAACTATCCTTTACTAATTTTATTGGCTGAATTCTCTGGTGATGATGCTTCGGTTTATTATATGCGGGGCATGGACTTCTTAATGTGAACACCAAATTGTTTAGGCCATGGTCGACATGTGCATACCGCGAAAAGTACTAATCAAGGACAAATTCCGTCCGGTCCTAATCAAGTATGTCCATTGATTAAAGTGGACTTAATGACAAAGCACGCACCACACGTATAAAGATATACAAAGCCTTCAATCCTGTAGAAAAGTAACTAAACACCACTAGCCTTTTAAAGTAACAGGCACTTCCCACAAAGCGTGGCTGTGCACATTTTCCTAAGTTTCTAGGACTAGGACCACACGCAGTCATAGAGCAGCGACAGGGCATGACGTCAATCCATGTCCATCCGCTGGACTCCAATAACTATCAAGTTAAATGTTCAAGCGTTCATCTTGAATACGGCAAACCCATATTCCGATCTCAGCATCTCTCGCTCAGAACAATTATTAAAGATTAGTCGATTCAAAAGGTCTAGATACAGGAATCGAACTTGTTTCATCAGTGCCAAGCAGAGACTGATATCAAGCTCCTCTGCTTCCAACCCAGCAACATGGCTCCTTCCTTCTCTTCCGCTGTAAAGTTCTCCGAGTAACGCCTCAACAAGGTCCCAATCACGGAGTTCACATGAGCGTTCAGCGGGTATTGACTAAACCCGGCCATCTGCAGCCTCGACCTCCACTTGCCGAACAGTTCGTGGCGCCCCACCCTTTCCTTTCCCTCGCACGCGATGATGTTGATGATATCCCTCTTCAGGCAATGCCGCACCGGGTCGATCCGATCATTTCCATCCCTTGGCAGTGCCATGTCTATGGACTCGAACATCGCCGAGTAGTAATCTAGAGTCTCGACGAACCTGGAGAGGAATGGGCTCGTGTTTGTATTTGATTCTTGCTCTATTAAAGTGATCACTTTGGGCGAAAGGGACTTCACCATCCTCAAAAGCCCGTCCCTTGGGTTGTTCATGTCGACGCTCTCGTCTGGGGTACGGTGGAGCTGCAGCGGGAAGTTCACGGCCAGAGCCTCCCCTGGCCTTATGTCGAGCATGTCTCTAGTGACATCCGGGGAAGAAACACTTAGTCCCCTGAACTCCACAGGAATCTTGAATTGCTCAGATACTACTGCCAACATCCTCCCGACTTCCTCCGATCCAAACCGACGGGTATATCTAGATACAGGGTCATCAATCCCTGTAATCCGTACACGTGGAGCCCCACCAGGCCTCGCCGCAAGAGCCTGAAGCAGAGTGACCCATTGAGTTCCCTGAGCAATTTGAAAGTCTATTATGTGGATGCGGTCCGCGTCTCTGCAAGCATCTGCAATAGCTCCATTAGCTGCCATGTAACCAAACTTCAAATAAGGGCAGATTTCATACAAGACATGCATGTAGGTGAGCCAGTCTTTGCTTTGTGGCTCTTCACATTTAGGGACATGGAAAACCGGAGTTCCTAGAGATTTCCTCCTCGCCATGAGCCCTTCTACCATGTAACTGCCTAGATGCCAAACTTGCCCTCCATGTATTGATGCTGCATTCCAAGCCTTCTTGATCAACTTATCAAATTTTTCTGTATCGTTCTCTGACAAGGCTTTGCACACTCGATCAGCAAGTGCCTTGTCTTGTCTTCTGGAGGACTGCGTACCAACAATTCATCAATTGCTTTGTGCCATTTCTCCAATTCGTTGAATTGGCTGTGTCTTGAAGCAACAGATGCTTGAGGCTGAATAGACCGCAACCTATAGCACTCTTGGCTCCGCCTGTTAGGTTTTTGACCCTGCACAAGTGGAATGCTACCCTTCCAATAAGAAACATATGGCGATGTTACTACATCATCGAAAGTGGCCTTTAATTCCTTTGCAGCAAATTTCATCCGTGGGCTACTATTCAAACTCCCCGACAAAGACGTCAAATCAGAGCATGACATAAGGCGGTCTGAAAGAGGGTCAATGCAAAAGTCGGATTTTGAACAAACTAGACTGCTGTTGGTTTCGATGGTGTGGTTACGAGAAGCGCCACTTATAGAAAGATTTTCTGCGGAGCTCTGCTGCTCTCGATTGTCTCTAGGTGGAGGTAAGGCCTCACTTTCAACTTGACTTGAGAAGGGCAAACAGGAGAACTTCCAATATCAAATTTCAAGGACTTTAATGACCTGTTAGATATTGACGTAACCACAGGGTGAGAGGATGAGCACCATAAGCCAGCATCAGTCAGACCACATCCAAATAGCTGGTGCAATTCCATCCTATGAGTTTATCAATGGGTGGCCATTTGGTAATCATCAATTACTTGTCACAAATAAGAAAGGTATGGAATACAGAGCTTGAAAAGCAGGCATGGCCACATATCTGGAATTACTTTGCAGGGACAAACTTTATATGCAAAATCAATGGCCTGCAATTGATCCAGGAAACAGCTCCTTATTCAGGTGAAAAATATAAGCTTGGCAAGAGAGGGATCCAACCTGGACTAGACAAAAAACAACACATCTGTGCATAGATACGTAAAAGGATAGGCAGAGTAGGATAGGCAGAGACATGAGTAAAGATGTATAGTAACTGCATCAGACTAAACATATCAACACTCGGTTATCGTTGCATTGTTAGCATGAGGTCAAAAATGTCACGGTGCATCTAGCAACAATTCTCAATCAATTCATGTAGATGACTAACAAGATTTCACTGATGAACAAATGATTCTAGAAAAGTTCCATTCCTGTAACTATTTCAGTTGGTAATCGACGTATGATTTTATACCAGAAAATGGGTATGAACACCAGGAAAAACAAAGCCATCCTATCATTGACATCAAGAATATACAAGATCGCAGAAAAGATAAACGCCAATTTATACAACAGACGAGCACTTTACGTCAGAGAGACCTTTTACAGAGATGATGTTCTACTAAAATTGCCAATCAAAAACTGGTAGCTGCGGAACTCGTTTCTCGAATAACTCGTTTCTTGAATCAAACACATGCTATATTTGCAGGCTTTTAAAGGCTTTTTATCAGTATAATTTATGCAGCAACCAAAAAAGGAATAGTAAAGGACCTCACATCAGCACTTCCCGCACTGAAGGGCCCGACAAATTTTGGGGCCTCTTAGTTCCGATAAACTTTTCAGAGCATGGTTTTAACATCAAATGAAATTGTAAAGGAAGTGCTATATTTAAAGAGAACAAGTTACTGGTCACAACACATGAAGAAGCCTCAATTCCACAAAAAGCGTACGTCTACTAGAATTATAAAACAGTAGCCATCTAAACAACATCAGAAAAAGGTACTTATTGTCCATCAAGAAGAGGGATTCGAAAGAGCAGCGCAAAAAGAAAAGTCTCTCAACTTGCGTTCCTGGGAGCTCTTTGCTGGTAAAGCTAAGAAAAATTTCAGCCCACGAAAATAATCCAAACCCAGAAACATATAACCCAAGAAGAAGAAGAATCGAACGAGACAAGAAACGCAGACCCATTTCGACTCGGCTTTTCTCCTCCTGAGACTTCAGAACAACCGGGCAAAAACAGTTGACACAAGCCAAGCCAGGTACGAGGACGATGAGCTGATACAGAGCAACACCAATTGAGCAAGAGAAATTACCATTTACAGGAAGCTCCGCACGGAGGAGCCGAAGACTTTTGGTGCTTTTGATATCATGTGGGGGAGACCTTCGAGCGTTAATGGAGTGTCCAAGTGACTTCGTCTTCTGCTGGTGTCAGCCTATGCGAAACTTCATTTTTTTAAAGTAGAAGGGAAGACCTTTCGTCGAATTATATAGAAGACGAGAGGAGGGTTGAGGAGTGTCTTTGACGGGGTTTTAACGGTAAGGGAGAGAGAAAACGGTCGTCAAGTTGGTTTGGGGAAGGGGGCATTTCTTGGATAAAAGTTTGGGAATGATTCTATTTTCATCATCTAATTTGTGTCGTTTATTCAATTAAGTCCTCCAATCCACAATGTGCAAGACCTAATCTACTAACTCGAATTGCTTGTGCCGTAAAGTCCTTTCATTATCAACACCATCTTAGGATAATAATATGACTACCAATTCCGCATCTTATATAAAGGAAGGGAAAACATCACAAACTTCAACAAGTGTAAGAAATAGAGAGCAAATCGTGGGTCATGAGCAAAATTGCAAGAGACCATCGTCACATGGTTGTTGTCCCTAATTTGGCATCTAGGTGGTCATTGTTCTTAAAACAATTATGTAATGGTCGTACTCCTTAGATGATGACAATTGCTCTCACTTTCTATATTTTTTTCATTACGATACTTAGATTTTTGTGTGTGATGATAAGATTGTCATATCTTTTAGCAATGCACGCATCTATATCTATCTTTATTAGAATTGTTTACTCAAAACATGTGACTTAAAATCCAAATTCAAAGCATCCCGTTTGAGACAAATGTGAAATGAAAAGATGCAACTCTTGTCTATTAAAAATTGGGCACGTGGATTGGACTCTTTCTTAAAAGGTTCATCCACTAATAACTATGCTAATATACACGTGTCCGAGCAAATCTGATTTGGACGGTGAAAGGCCAACGATAAGCATGCGTTAGACTTCATTTCGTCCTCATCCGGATACTAAGATTATGAATCCCTCGGGATGCGCACTTTATTTTATTCACTAGTTGCAATATGCACGTGATGAAAAAATTCCAGGAACAATATTCATTGCAAAATAATTTCGCAGAATATTCTAAAAAAAAAGATTGAAAATAAGAGTGAAAGGTCTAGCGACGTTTTTATTTCGGATGGAGTAAGTGCAAAATTAATTTTTTAGTGTCTATTTAAAGGTATGTTATCTTCTTCTTCTTTTTTTAATTTACGTAAAACATACGTGTGAAATAAAATATCTTAAAAACTAATATCACGCGAATGACGATGGAATTGACATTAACGCGGCGATAACCCCGAGAGCGCCATCCATCGCCGTTACAGCAATGCCACTAAGGAACAGTTGATGTTGCCACGTGGAGTTAAGTGTCTGGTCCGTTGACTCCTTTGACCTTAGGCGGCTTGGGTGGGAACGCCGATTTATTTAAGTCAAAGATAAGAAATCGCAAAATGAATGTGCAAGTAATATCGCAAGCTCGTTCAACAACATTTGCAATATATCACATCTCTCGATATGTTAAAATAATATCTCATATTAGTAAATCTACCATTACCCTTAGTATTTTTTATTATTTTGATAGTATATATAATAGAAATTTACCCAATCATAAAACATTAGAAAACTGTCCTTGCTTTTCTCTAATTTATTCAAGACAAACTTGGAAGAGTTTAATCCCATAACTTTTGCATAAGAAATTCCAAGCTTTTTGCATTTTATCGTTTTTTTTTTTTTTTTTTTTTTTCGAGGAACTCGGCCAAGTAACCGACAAAACTCGCGCCAGCTTTTTAGATGCAATCACACTTTACATCGTTCGTTTTAAACCCTTCACCTCAATAAAAAATTTCGCAATATAAATTAATCGAGATAATCCTAACATGATTATTCAAATCCTCCAAAATCTATGAAACTTCATTTATACTGTTCCTATTTTACACTAATTACATCCATCTTGTCAAACTGAATAAAAAAATCGTTTCTTTGTCAATTCCAAAGTTCTTGTTTTTCTTCACCGGTGAAGCATGTGCTGTTTTGCCATCCGATGCTGTCGATTCTCCACCAACGAAAAATGAGGCACGTCTTTAGTCATCCGAGATGTCATGACCCCATTCGGCCCCATTCGATGAGAAGCGTGCGATGAAGATACGAGCGTGAAAAAGAAAAAGAAGTTTTGGGAATTTTTGGACTTTAGCTTCTTCGCAGCAAAATCATGGGATTCGTCGCGTTGAACAAGAGTGATTCGTATCTAAATTCTCGAACTTCCATCGTCGTTTTCCTTCTTTTTTCCTCGAAGCTTGATTCGCGAAAGAGAGAAAGGGATGGTTCATCGTGAAGTGAAGGATACGACCCGTAAGAAGCACGGAAGAATCGTGTTGGAAAAAATGATACAATCACTGAGATTCACGTGGTGAATTGCGGCGGAAATATCATAACTTAGAGAATCAGTATGGCGTGAAGTAATTGATAATCCTAATCGGTCCATGACTCGTTAGTTTACATTTTTATAGCAAAATGAGTTCCAAGTTAATATATTGACAAACTTAAATTTGTGCTCTATCTTTTAGTATCTTAAAAGATTTGTGAGGTTTAGTGGGATTATGGAAGTCAATTAATCTAAAAAATTAAATTGTTAGACGAATACATGATTTATAATTCAAATATTATAACAATCCTCTCCACTTTTAGTCTATCTTTTGGCTTAGTACAATTAGAGAGACAAATGAGATATAAAAATATTCAAATTCAAAACATTCGACTTTGATTAAGTCATTAGTTTATTAGTTAAATATTTTAATAGACTGAACGGTGTCTTGAGCTTTAAGACATGACATTCATGAACTTCAAAGGAGGAATCGAGTTCTCTTTCTCTCTTTTATCCTCCACGTCTTTGAAGGGACACACCCGTCATCCCAATTGCTGCTTTTCTTGTGCATGATGGGGCAAGTACAAAAGGAGAGCACTAAGGCTGGAACTGGTTGGATGCGAGTGTGCTGATTGATTGCTCTCGTCATCTACTTTTCAGCAATTTGGGGAGCTTTGTTCTTCCTCGAATGAACACCTTCGATATTATTAAAAAAAAATCATCATAGGACACCGATAATTAGGTAAAGCAACAGCAAGCTGGGTGAATTGTGGGTGCAAAAGGGGCTTTTTTCATCAATTAGTTGGACAAGTGGTGTTGTCAAATTGCATTGTTCTTATCACTTCAAAAGGTCTAGAAGCCATGTGGCTTATTTTATTTATCTAATATTGAGATTTTAGCAAAGTAAGCATTGCTCTTTTAATCCTTTGAAAATTAGGCTCCTTAATTATGCAAATTAGTCCATCACTCGTATGAAGACCTCAACATCTTGATTTCAATATATCCAATGGCTCTGGAGAATGTAAAACTACTCAGATTATTTTTGCAAGAATGAGATTAAATATCATGCGAAAGTGCCATGTCTTAAAACGATTGGTATCGTGTCATTCGAGTAGTTTTTCTTTTTAAGTATTTTACTTTTTAACATGAAATGATTAGGGAGAAATTATGAAAAAATTCCTAAACTTATTGCTTTTATACTAATGCAGTACTAAACTTTTTACTATTTACTAATTTAGTCATTCCAACTAATTTTGGCTGAAAAATCATTGACTCAAACAATTTTTGTAACTTTTTTTATTCTTTATTCTTCTTCCAACCCTCAAATGCCTAGGGTTGGAAAAAAAAAAACTTAAAAACACAAAAAAAATAATGAATTATAAAATCGCAAAAAATATCCATATCAGCATCGGTTATACCACAGGACAATCAATACACTATTATGTTAGCGATTTTCAATCCCAATTAACTAGAATAACTAAATTGACAAATCGTGAAAATGTTTGACTTAATAGACAAATCGTCAAAATATTTATGACTAAATCGATCAAATTAAAATGCTTAGTAATTGAATTGGTGCACGTATAGCATGTTTATGATGTTTTTTTTTTAGATAATTTTCCTAATGAGTAGGGATGATTCTATACGTAGTCATGAAGATAATTTTAGGGGTTCAGCCTAAGTCGAAGAGAAATAAAGCAAACATCGCGCATCACGCAAGCATAAAGCAGAGGCCATCAAATCATTCCGTTCCCTGTTTCTTTTGGGGTGTGGTAGGCCCAACAGGCCTTGATAAGATCGGCAAGGCCCAAACATTAATGAGGACTTGACAGCAGTAGACCACGTGAGGATCTCCCAGCACTCCCATGTATGCCGGATCTTGCCTGCACGGCCACGTTCAGCTCATCATCCACCTCGTCCTTGCGTTCATCGGGTAAATTACTGCAGATTTGGTGCTGCCACGCGAGCGAGAATCCATGGTTTTACTGTGATCGTGACTAGTGTGAAACCCCATGGGTTTGGCGTTTTATGGTAGGGGTCTCCAAGGCTTTAAAGCAAAAACAGAAGCTTCGCGGTGGTCCGGCAACTGTTGATGAAAGCAAAACGTGTGGCTGAACGATGGAGAAAACATGGACATGATATTTGCCGAAAGAAAGCGAACATGTACGAGCTCTAGGGTCGAACAACCCCTACGACTTTAAGCATTTGGTAAGAGTTGACCCATGAGGTGATGGACACGCCCCAAGGTTCCTTCGAGTGAAAAAAAAGAATGCTGGAAACCAAATACAAGCTTTGCTGCATTTAATTTGAGCATTTGATTCGATCTGGACGACTCGACGCAACCTATGGTGGGAAATGTACTATTCTGAATCACTGTTGGCAAGAAACGGTCCCTCTGTGGTTGAGTAAATGCCTGGCGCTCATGATCGGGTTTGGTTTATGTTGGGAGAGCAAAACATACTGGGACAGTCCCGAAAGTAATGATGCTCGACCTAAAAAAGTTCCAACAGTTGCTTGAAAAGATGAAAAACAAAAGGCAACGTGAAGAAGCCAAAAGCAACACCAAAAGGAAGACAGTGAATAAAGCATGTTAAAAGATGATTCAACATAAAGCTCTTGATTCACGTGATTCGACTTTTCCTCCTGAAATTGGATCATCAATCAAATATTTTTTTTCTGTTTTTTTTTTTTTTAAATAAAGAAGAGATAGGTTCTACGATGATCCGGAGAGGAATCTCAACAAATCACAAGAAACGAATATTCTTCTTCAAAATTTAATCAACAACAAAGTAAAATGATAGAGGGATATAATGCTAAGAGTTAATCAATAATGAAATTTGAAAACTACAACTAAGATATATTCCAAATTTAATCAAGATGACAAGATATGTGAAGTTACGACTACAATACAAGATTTGCAAAGATAACATTGATTAAAGACAATGGGTTTTTTTGTTGATTGAATATTGGCTATTAGTTACAACTAAGTGGTTACAAGAAGTCACATTATTCACTAACTCCTATTTTTGGAACCCTTATTCATAAGAAGTTACAAAAAATCCTAAGATTTTCTTTTTATTAAAATAAAATTGCTAAGTCAGTGGCAATAAAACATAACTACCCAGCGGTGGTAGTTATGTGTTTGGGGAGGATATTAGAAGTGTCAAAAATGATGTACAATGCTTACTTTAGTACTAAGTTTTTACATAGTTATTTAAATAATAATCACTTGAGTGCCTCAATGAGAAATTCTGGTCATATTGATTACACAACCTTTATAACTAAAATTTTATTATGACTTGGCTAATTTTTTAAAATATCTAGTCCACGCAGATGTCCAAAACAACATTACGCAATGATTACTTTTTAATTGAAATTAGTACTAAAGTGATTACTTTTTAACAACTACTGACATTGAAGTGAATTTTTTTAATAATGATTAATACTTAAGTAATCACTTTTCACAATAATTGGCACTCAAACAATCTGTATTTAAAAATTTTGCTACTCAAATAATCATTTGTCAACTTGTCTACATGATGTCGTTTAGGGATTATATGGTGATTAAATACATTAACTAACCATATAGGATTAAGAAATTAATAAAATAGAGCCACATTGGATTTTCACCTATTCATATTGGAGTTGGCTCTAAAGTTATTGTTATTGTTTTTTTGGTTTTTTTAAAAAGGGCATTTGAGTGATTTAAAAAAAAATGGCACTAAAGTGAACATCGTATATAACTTCTGGCATTTCTAGTATCCTTCTTCCTACGTTTTTGTATTTATTGCCTGCCAGCAATGACCTTGTCAATCAACCTCTCAAGTCTTGATAAAAGCTCTGATCAATAACTGAAATTGTCAATTCTCTTTAAGTTGTCGAGTTTTCTATTCACGGTTAACCACACTCTACTTTTATCCACTAAATCTAATACTTGTCAATAACAACAATAAAATTAGTCCCTTTTTCTTTTCGTGTCGGCACATGCGATACTCGTGTGACTTTTTTCTCTGTTGTGTCGGAACATGCAATACCTAAAATCTGTCGAAACGTGCGAACTTTGTCATATGAGTTCTCGTACAATTCCCGGTATATTATTATATATCCGAACAGAAAGGCAATAAGCGACTTGTCGTTTCGTTTCTGAAAAGAAACAAAAACCGAGGGACTTTGAATCCAACGAAAACGAGTCTGACTCGGCCGGGAAAGCGACGGACGTGATTACACTTGCACAGAAGACAGCCTTGCCCGAACGAAAGTCTCCTTTAGTCCTTCCCTATATGAGATCGTTCCAGACAATGCTCAGCAAAGAAACCAACACGACAAAAGACAGCGGTCACGATCACGATTCGAGACTGTAGCCCCACCTATAATGTTGCTGGGACTCGCAGTGTATCATCATGTGAGATTTGCCGGCATAATTTCCTCTGAAAGGTCCCACTGTGACCTTCTTTTTCCTCCTCCATATTCTTCACAAAACTCATTTTTCTCGATTCGGAGCTGCAGCAGGATGGCCAACGTGATAGCATTCGCTTGCCTCCTGGTCGTCGCCATGGACGTACTCGCCGGAGTTCTCGCTATCGAAGCAGAAGCTGCTAAGAACAAGGTAACAGATACCCTCGCTTCCTCTCTTACTGTACGTGGGTGCGCTCTTGCTCTGACAATTTGGTTAAGAATGCATGATGAAAAAAGCAGGCGCAGAAGAGTAGCAAGAGCTTAGCCTGCAAAGAATTGAGGAACCACTCGTTCGAGCTCGCGCTGGCGGCCACGGTGCTCCTCGCTCTCGCCCACGTCTCCTCGAATCTGCTCGGAGGGTGCATCTGCATTTGCTCCGTTGATGAGATCGAGCAGTCCTCCTCCAACAGGCAGCTCTGGTTCGCTTGTCTCGTCTCCTCTTGGTACGTCTCGAAAATCGAACTCTCGTGTTCCTTCTTTTTCGATTTTGATTTCCGCGGTGTCGGTGTTATAAACAGAATCATTGAGGGGGCCGTAGATTACGGGCGATCACATGTTTGGCTGCCGACAAATATAATAGATTAAAACCATGTAAAAGTTTCCCTTGCTCTCTAAAAAGAGTTCTAAAATGCATAGATTCGCTGCGACAGGGTTGGCCGATTCAGGAAAGAATCTGACAACATAGACAACAGCTCGAGAATAAAGGAAAAAGACATGAATAGGAGCTCTCTGACTTTTCTTGTCTTTGGTAGCTTGTCCTAGGCATATATGTAAAGGAATTCGGAAATGCCGGACTGCCTGGAACTGGACCGAACCGGCCCAGAATCGGCAGTTCTCAAGGGAACTAATCCGGTTTCCCAATTTCAATTTACTAGAACTAGTGGGTACTGGTTCAATTCCGGTTCCAGGCTTGAGACCGACCATCCAAACCGGACCGATATATTTATATATAAAAAATAAATTTTTAAAAGGTATTCTTTTTGTTGGTTGTACTCTGCATTATATCTCTCTATTCATTTGATTTATTTATTTATTTCATTATTGAAAGTGACTATTATGCACTAGTAAATGACAATTGCCTCTGTTTGTCTGCTTTATTCAAAGATCGACTTACACCTCCAGCAAAAAATGATTCATTACTTTTTTATGTTAAGATCTCAATTTCTATCTTCAGCATTGCTGTTTACAAGTCGTTGTATAAGAGCTTTGGAGGCTTTGCTATGGATGTCGTTACTGCAATTGACCAGCTTCGTGTAGACATTTTAAGACTTTAGAGACCTTCAACACTTTGATATGCTGCTAGGAGACTATATTTCTCTGTCTTGCTATATGACAAATTGCTTTCAGATTACACTTGGACGTCAAGATTATTCTCACTCTGCAAAACCGAGTTTCTTGTTCTGGCTTCTTTCTCTTGCCATTTTCTAATTTGTCCAGCTTAGCTTGGTGGGATTGGTTGGATGGACCCACTCAAGAATCAGATTGTCGGTCCGGTTTGTCGATGGGTCTACGAAACTAACGGGCAATTTTTGATTCTAGGATAGGACCGCCCACTCAAACCATACTCACTGTCCCCTAGTGATCATGTTGAGGTTCTTACTACGGACTCATTTGAGCTGTAGATACATTGGTTCCACATGGAAACTTACCATTCAACACTTCAGATCGCTTAACCTTTTGAGTCCAGCCAAGATCTTTTCGTTGTTCGACTATGGAGGGTAACCCAGAAATGGTTCAAAAGACGAACCAGGTCGAACCTCGAATCTCGAACCTAACTATTCCTAGAACCTTTGATTCAAAGGATTTTGAAAGGAAAACTAAGAGGTTCGTCACTCAAATCGAAATGGTCTTTGCAGAACTCAAGAATTGAATCGTTTTACCTATATTTATGTCATTTATTTTTTAAGAGACCCAGCTCTTCTTGCTAAGATTTTATTTTATGGGCAGCATAGCTATGATCTTTGGATTGAAAGTAAAGAATCACTTCCCTTCACACATATACGGAGTAGATATCATTTTGAGTTTTTACACTTTCAACACAACAAGGAGGGTTGGGTAATAGAAATCCATCAGATCAGAGAGAAGAGCGTGATCTCTTGTGAGCATAGAGTTTAATTTCTTCCTGAAGCTAACGCCCTTTTTAAGCTATATTCAGCGAATTCGCATTCATAAAATTAACGAAAAATAAGAAAAGATACACAAGAGGAAAATGGTATGGTATGCGAAAAAGGGTTTTGATTTGGTTTCTGTTTGAATTACACTGTGGTTCGATTTTATTTTATTTTTCTCAACCATATTAAAATAGTTTGGTTCCGATCGGCTTTCTGTCCAGATGTGCTCACCTCTTATTGTCCATGTGCTAGATCCTTTTGAAATGCCCCTGTTTCTTGCTTTTACCCTATAAATAAACGGAAAGCACTTCGTATATTAAATACCAGATCCTTAGAGATCTCCCCTGGAGATTTTACTATTTAGTTTTTGGACACCAGTTGTCAGTTGATTTTTCACTTTGGAGCTGTCTGTAGCCAAGCTCTAAGTACGTTGCTGAACCGACAGGATCGTCGCAGCCGTTGGATTCCCGATGCTGGTCTTCGGCATGTTAGAGAACTTGAAATTGCAAGGGTCGTGCAGGTTCTTGCATCCGCATTTCCTGTTGATCGGCGGGGGTCTATGCTTTGTTCATGGCCTCTTATGTATAATTCTGTACGTCTCTTCAGTTGTCAGCTTCAAGAGAGACAAGGCTGGCGGACGCGAAGCTCGCCCTCGATAGAAAACCGCGTTAGATGTGTACATTTGAGATTCGCTAGTTGTAGTTTTTTTTTTTTTTTTTTTTTTGGTCAATGCTAGTTGTAGTTTACATCAATTGCAATTACACCTAATTGCCTCCTCAATTTATATATAATGGAGGGCTTGTACTCTTCATTTGGTAATGTGAATACATTACATTAATCCTCTTTGACAACGAGTAATGGCAGATGAGTTGCAAGTTTTAGACAAATGTCATACTTGAGATTGATTGATTTGCCTCCAAGTAACTCTGATATCAGTTGTAAATAAGTATACAAGATTACACAAAAATTGATGGTACCGTGGACCACTATAAAGCCCACCTTATTGCGAAATGGTTGACTCGGGAATATGGCATTGATTATAAAGAGACTTTCACACTTGTTGTGGGTTTTGCTTCTATTCGTAGTCAGCTTGTTCTTTCCATTGTTAAGCACTCGTTTGTATTTTGGATGGATGTTAAAAATGCACTCCTAAATGGCAATCTCTTTTAGGAAGTTTATAAGGTGCCTCTACTTGACTACACTTTGTGTCGATTACATCATGCATTATATGGATTGAAAAATTCTCCTTGTGTTGGTATTTCTCCACAATGGAATCCATTGATTTTGCATTTAGTCCCTACGATCATGCTCTTTTTGTTGGACACACTTCTCATGGGTCTATTTTGTTGTTCTTATATGTGGATGATATGATTATTAATGGAGATGATTACATTGAAATTCAATACTCTAGCAATATCTTTGTCAATAGTTTGAGATGAAAGATCTTGAGTAACTCAGTTACTTTTTATGTTTGGAGTTACTTTTTATGTTTGGAGGTTACCTCATATTCTTCTTATCATAATCTTTCTCAAGTTAACTATGCTGCTAATATTCTTTTTTCTAGCAAGACTCACTGATAACAAGGTCACCACGACTTCTCTTAAGACCAATGCCAAATTTGATGCTACTGAGGGGGTCTCCTTTCGGCTCTTACCCTCTATTGACACCTATTCGGCACTCTTATATACGTCATGATTTTATTCGATCTAACACTGGTGACGTTGTTCACGTTGTTAGTCTATACATAACTATGCCCCATACGACTCACTTTGCTGCGATTCTTCACATTTTTCGTTATGTCAAGGATACGTTATTTCATGACCTTCGGTAGCATCAAATTTGGATCGTACTCGAGAATTAGGAGAATTAGGATGGGGCATTTTGCAAATCATTTTTTTATAAATAATTCTAATCACGTTTGGTACCACTGCTGTCTTCATAGAAACGGGCCTTTGCTTGATAAACGGGGGGCTTCAAGCTGGAGGCCCGTGATCCAAATGGGCCAGAAAATACAAACACGACTCAGCCACTCGTTGGCTCCTCGTATTTAGATGGCAGATGCGACCCCAAGGCCCACCACTGAGTTGAGAAGCTCGAGTTGAGGTGTTCTACAATGATCAAGTTTATGTCTAGTCTAATTGGACTGAACAATGTGCGTCCAAAGACCTGTCCAACTCGCCAAACTTGATAGCCCGCGTTGATTTTGCCTTGATCGAGCATAGGACGTACTTTTACATGGGAAATAGAGGTGATCACTAGTCTTAATAGCCGGTTGGGCCCATTCTAGCCTATTTAGAACTGAAGTGCAATTACACGATGTGTATATATATATATATTTTTCCTGGGGTGGTTTGCCAAATTAGAAAGCGAATGGGGATAAGAAACTTTAGGCGTGACCTCATGTTAGATGTGTTGATGGGTCAATTGGGGCCTGCATGGTTGCACCTATTTCTGTTAAAGGAGCAGAAATTTTGTTTTTGTTCACAGGAACAAAAGAGCAGAAACGCGTTTGTGTGCGTTTGTTCCTTTTTGTTCTTTTGTTCAAGAGCAAAAAAGAAAAGCAAAAAAGAACACAAATTTTGTGTTTTCTTTGTTTCTAAAACACAAATGAGAAATACTTTTTTTCTTTTTCTTTTTCTCTTATTTTCTTGTTCTTTTTCTTTTGGTGTCAGTCGTAGGCCTCGGCCATGGCCCGATCGGCCGCGAGGGCCGGCGGCCTCGTCCCGCCACGGCGAGGCTCGCCGGCCCGGCGAGGCCGGCTCGCCGTCCTCGGCGAGGCCGAGGCTCGCCATAGGCCGGGCGAGCTCGATCTCACCCAAATCGGGCGAGGCGAGCTCGCCCGGCGGTCGGCGAGCCTCGGCCTCGTCGAGCCACCGCTCGGCGACGTGACTGGTGGTGAATCGGCGAGGCCGAGGCTCGTGGCGTGGGCGGCTCGGCCTCGCTGGATGCAGGCGAGCTCGGGCTCGCCCGGCCATGGCGAGGTCGACCTGCCCCGGCTGGCGAGCTCGATCTCGCCCCAGATCGGCGAGGCCGATCTCCCTCGCCGGCGGCCAAAGAAGAAAAAAAAAAAAAGAAAAAAATAAAAAAAGGAAAAAAAGAAAAAATAGAAAAAATAAAAAAATTATCCAAATTTACCAAACATGTTTTGTTTATTTTTATTCCAGAACAAGTTTACCAAACACGTTGTTTTGTTCAAAAATTGTTCTAGGAACAAAACACTTTTTTTACATTTCGTGATTTTAACAATTTTTAAAGCCAAACACAACCAAACGCGTTGAGAAAGCTAGACTTGCTCAGAAGTCTGGTGGGCTATGAATTTACTTAGATCCAACCTAAATCAAAAGGGTCAAAGCAACCCTTTTGAATATGCCTACACAAGGGCCTATCGTTCCATTGGGACCATTATTTGATGGGACTTGGCCGTATTTAAGCCTGTCCAATGATCATCTCTAGAAAGATTGCCAGCAATTTTTTATGTTCTTCTTTACTTCACATTCGCCGTTTCCCTTTTTCTTTTGATTTTTTTATTGTTTTATTATGAGATCATTTTACTTAATTTGATTTTTCTCATGCAATGGGATTTTGCGTCCGCCACTTTTTGAAGTACCAATTTTCTCCTTCTAATTTCCATGATCCGTACGTTTTTTTTAAATTTTTTTACTATAACCCTAAAATGTACAATGAATTATGCGAATAAGTGTGCACAAATCATTTGGGGGCCAAGTGATTTTTCTTGGAGGAGTTAGTATACAATTTCGTCTTAAATGGTATCATTGCAATAACTATCTTTACTTACAAATTCGGAAATTTTCATGTAGAATCTTCAAGTAGCATTGCTTTTTCAAAAAAGCCCTTAATGTGGATATGAGATTAGCGATCTATATCCATAAAAGTAGTGAACTTCATAGATCCACTTCGATGGTGTGCTTGCATGAAGCTAGCCACCTCCATGATTGACACGTTAAGTCGTGATCCTATCAATTCACTTTGACATGGGATATCAGAATTTTCAGATAGCCACAGTCATGGTCGAGATCTTTGAGATCGAGTGACCATGACCAAAAGTGAGGAGCTAGGGGGCCGCGAGTAAGAGAAGCGAGAAGAAAGGCAGTGTCATCAAGCCAACTTGAATGGAGAAACGATTGTAGGTGATGGCTATACATTGGCTAATCGTCGACTTCAAGACGTAGCAACACAAGGTATACTCTCATGACTCTTTTAAACAATGGTCCCATTTCAAGATTATATTTAAAATTTTCTGTAAAATTTATGAGTTATTTATTGTTAATATATTGCGAGTGACAAACTTCACATGCCTTGTATACCAATATTAGCTAATAATTCACCAAAAAAACATTAGCTATTTAAAATGGATTATGTCGGGTATGAATTGGGTTCTGAAAATGAATCGAATAGGTTTTTTTTTTTTTTGTGAGACCCATTTTTCACAGCCAAGGGAACACTAATTTCACGCTGACGTGGCAATCCCCGCGCGCAGCATCAGACGCACACCCCGTGACTGCTGAGGTAATCAACGCCCGAAAATTCAGGGCCATTCCCGTCATTTCGCCCTCCCGACCCGATCCGGCGCACGGCCCGCCTCGCGGAAAAACGGACCCGGGGCCCCTGGCGTCGAATCTCGACCGTCCCATCCCTCGCGATCCGACGGCCCTCGCCCTCGATCCGCGTACTCCGCCCTCATTGGTCCGATTTCAAATCGCCCGCACTATATATATATATTCCTCCGCGTCGGCCCAGATCGCAACCAACCCAACGTCGTACCTCCTCGAAGCGACCTCTCTCTTTTTTTTCTCCGTTCATCTCGACTTCGGTCGCTTCGCAGCTTTTCCGGCGATCCGGTCCGAGCGATTTCCCGCGGTTCCGCCATGGCCGGCAGAGGCAAGACCCTGGGCTCGGGGGCGGCGAAGAAGGCGCAGTCCCGCAGCAGCAAGGCCGGGCTGCAGTTCCCCGTGGGCCGTATCGCCCGGTTCCTCAAGGCCGGCAAGTACGCCGAGCGCG
The DNA here is from genome assembly GCF_016545825.1 of Eucalyptus grandis. Classification (NCBI taxonomy): domain Eukaryota; kingdom Viridiplantae; phylum Streptophyta; class Magnoliopsida; order Myrtales; family Myrtaceae; genus Eucalyptus; species Eucalyptus grandis. The sequence continues at coordinate 11,406,299 of NC_052617.1, read as the reverse complement.
TCGGCGCCGGCGCCCCGGTCTACCTCGCCGCCGTCCTCGAGTACCTCGCCGCTGAGGTACGGCGTCGCCGGAATCTGGATTCGGCGTTTTTGTTTCTGACTTCTTTGTCTAGTTCGAGGATTCGATTGTGTTTCGGAAATCGTTCGGAGGAGGACGAGCGTTTAGGTTTTTAGGGTTTGTTCGCGAATCCGCAATTGCTGTGTCCAGGTCCGATTTCGTGGCCTGAAGTGACGGAATCTGGGGGTTTTGGTTTGTTTCAGGTCCTGGAATTGGCTGGGAATGCGGCGAGGGACAACAAGAAGACCCGAATCGTGCCGCGCCACATTCAGCTCGCGGTGAGGAACGACGAGGAGCTGAGCAAGCTGCTCGGGGACGTGACCATCGCCAACGGAGGCGTCATGCCCAACATCCACAACCTCCTCTTGCCGAAGAAGACCGGGACCTCGAAGTCTTCCGCCCCCGACGACGAATGATCGGAATTCGGAAGCTTTGGAAGATGATGATGGTCTGACGGGAAAGGGGGGTTTCCTTAGGTTTCTTCCTTCATTTCGATTTAGTTTGTTGTAGGCTTTAGGCTTTTGTCAGTGACTGAGTTCGTCTGGTAGAATTGGTGTTGGGTTAGATTAGGGCGTTGGTGTTTCAAAGTGGGGGGGTTCTTTTTTGTTTTTTTACAGGTTGTGAATATTTGTTCATCTTCTAGTTTCTTAATACAAGAAATTCTGGAGATTTTTCAGATGCACGCGTTCGTGGTACTTAACAAATCTCGTTCCTGGCATCCTTGCTAATAGCCTTCTCTTTTATGCATGCACGAGGATTTGGTAACGGAATGTGTGCCGAAAACTGTTTCGGTCGGTCACTGGGATGAATTGGCTAAGGCAAAGAAAGCTTCGGTTGCTGCGTGTCTGATTGTGGTAAGTGGAAGAGCCGTATAAAGTTGAGGTAGAATTGGGGAATCTGGGAACGTTGTCCTTGAATCTGGGTTTGAGTTCTGTCGGTTCTTGAATCTGGATTTTAGGCCCTTTTTCAGGTTCTTTTCTACGGCCAACTAGAGCTCCATCCAACAGGTGTCCCAAGTTAGTAACTGCCCACTCACCATCTACTGTCAGAGGTTGGATTGTCAACGAATTCAAACTAATTCTTTCGCCCGCTTTAAAGCGGGAGTTTCTGCGGATACCCTTGGATTATAGGGTTCCTCTCAGGGACTTGATTGTAAACCCTTTGATTCTTCTAGATACATTTCATGTGTAGAGGTGTGAACAAACCCCCTTCTTGAACAGGAGAAGCTCTGTTTTTCTTGCTTATTTTGGAACAACCGAGCCAACTAGACACATTTAACGTTCCTTAAAGTTCCGCATGTCATTTCATAGTGATTTTCATGTAGGGATCACCCATTTTAGCGTTTTGACCATAGGCAGCAGAGGGGAGTTTTGGGACAGAAGATAAAACATGTCTCCACAGAACGTCGTTCAGCATTGAGAAAACTGCAACAGTAGCATCGCGACATTCTCATTTTGGAAGTTAAAAAGAAGGCGAAGAGTCGTGTCACAAAATTGATTCCATCTTCATTTTTATAGATCATTTCATTCCTATCCTTCTACTAATCTACAAATCATGAATACCGACAAAGAATCTTCTACAAAGAATGCAAATGAGCACAGAGGCACCAATTTTTTCAGCACTTGGTGAACAAGTCGGGCAGTTACAAGTCAACTCCACCATGGAAATCCATCTTTATGTGAGCTCCTCCTCCGTCCGTGTGGGAGTGATTGGGGAGATCCATGTCAACCAGCTGGTCGTGAGCCCATGTAAATCGAGCTCAAGGGCGTGCATGCGATGACCTCGAGCTCTCCAAATGACCTCCCTGTAAGAGTAGGCAGCATCCAGCAGCATTGATTCGTGTCTCTTCTGCCAAATTTCGCCATGGCAACCGCCTGAAAAAAGGCCGCGACAAGGCATTTTTAGAGGACAAAGTGCAAACACCTCCCTTGCCATGCGACAAAAATATCAACTTTAACCAGAAGAACAATGTGAGTACCTGAGTCAAATGATTTCCCATCAAGTTTCATCATCGGAGCTAGAACTATCTACTCGTCGTTCGGCGATCGCAGGGAAAAGTCGCTGGCGCAGATCAGGAGAGGCTGGTTGTCGAGAATCTGACAAGGATCGTGCCGTTGGACCCTCTTTCCTCTGTGTTTTCGCTGGCCTCTTTGGTGCATCCCTCACCTCCTTGCAAGCCTTATCTAACATGATCAGAAAATCCCTAACTATCACAAATAGTCTTAACCCCTCGTCCTTCCCGGCATTTCCATGAAAGTAATCGCCTGTGCTTTTCACCAGAGCCATTATCCTCTTTTCTTCCTCTAGCAACCACGCCACATCAATCTCAGCATTCTGCGCGAAACTTTTCAGTGTTTTGTTAAATCCACTTTCTTCCCCAGCATTCTTCATTTCTGAATTCAAGAAATTGCGGGTCTTCATTAATGAATGCCCTAATTTGGCAACACCCCCTGTCAAGCTGTCTGCATCAATACTCGCTGCTTTTCTGACGCTTTCAAGTTCACCACTCAAGCCCGAAACTACTTGAAGACCGAGGCTTCGGTAATACTCTTCTGAATCATGGGAGACATCCTCGAGGAGATCATCTGATTTCACGCTGGAGAGGCTTTGGCTTTCACTAGCTGCACGAGCAGCTCTTACACCTTCTGATCTGATGATCTCCTGAACCACAAAATGCAGCAGTGTCGTCTTGCCATCAGTTCCTTTCACGTCTGATAATTTCAAAAGTGTGTCCAGCTTAAATGCTTGTGCGCCACCTCGAAAGGTTCCAGTGTTCATGCGATTGCCAGTCTTCAGGACAGCTTCAAGGAGCTTGAGAAATAATCGGCTGTTCCTGAGTTCCTTGCATGCAACCTTTCAAGAAAATATACACCTCATTAAGTAGCTAAGTATAAATGAGGCAGAAGGTTAAGGATACATCACAAATTACTGTCTAAGATTGGCGTCAACTGAAGTAGTCCATGTGCAAACCGGAGTTCCCTTGTAAATTATGAGTGAGGTTGTGTACATGAAATGACTGAGAAAAGACTACCCAATATTCTCCTTATTTGTTTTCCCCAAGAAGAAGGACCTCTATCTGACTACCTTGTTCTATGCTTATGCATTCATCAGATTGACATCAAACAAGGTGAGTGATAGCACCACGCGTCACACCCCGAAACCAACAAGAATTGGGGAATGACACATCATGCTTAGGAAAAACCCATCCATTAGCAAAAGCACAAAGAATGAACCTAACGTGTGAATCCCATAAAAAGATTAGCGCCTTTTTCCCCAGAAAATCTAAAATTAGATAGAGTATTACTTTCCTTGAGAACTGCAACAAACTGGATGAAAAGGTCAGATTCAGATGTCTACTAAAGTACCTCTAAGGTTGCATAGGACTCCTTAGCTGTGGAAACCTCCTCTTGCAGAGTACTCATGAAAAGCAATGCCTCCATACGTTTAAAAGCAAATGGAATGTTAACAAGAGCTTTCAGGAACCGATCAGCAGGACCAAGCTGAGCGACTTCACCGCTGTATAATCTGAGCTTCAGTTCTTCATCCGTTGTTGGAGCCATCTTTAACAAACTTTCAAGGAACTCGACTGGAAGCTCATTGCCTGGTCCAAATAAAGTTCAGGACATGATTTTAGAGCAAGTGAACCTAACACTTAAAATACACTAGAACACATTAGTCAAATGATGCCAAAAAAGTAACAGGTCTGCCTGAACATTTCATTATATTGGATCACTATCTAATATTGTGGCTCAACTTTTTTTGAGAAATGCCGATGATGCAGACATTAGTCAAAAGGTTAGCAAAAATGCCAGATACATTTGCTAAAACTTTTAGTTCTTTTTTCTTTACCAAATCCAGGGCAAAAAAACATGATAGAACTTTTAAGTTCCAAATCACTTCAACCATTTCAGATATATCACCAGAATTGTTCTCAATAACTCATGACAGCATATCAACATTTACAGCTACGGAGAATTGAAAAGATTATAAAGGAGGAGATCTAAGCAATTTAGCTAATCACGAGCAAGGAAAAATAGATAACATAAACCTCCCATTCCAAGTCAAAGATGACATTCTAAATTAACCAACTTCGCGTTTGACAGGAAAAATGAGTATCTGTGCCGATAGGCTTTTCTGATAGATAAGGAATTATGTCAACCGTCAAATTTACTCCGCAAGGGGAACACGTGAATTACTTTGGGCAATTGTTACCCAAAGTGATTAAACAGAAAGGAAACAAAAGATGATAAACTGACAACGTTAAGACTTCTCGTGCACAAATCCATTCTTTACTCTATGCTTATCAAGGGTATCATTTATCACCGGCACATGAAGATAGACATGGTTTACAAGGATGACTATGGCAGTGTGGCATATGAGCTTTTGAAAGTCAGCAAGAGAATGATCACCTTCGTGGAGGGCATCACAGACTTCTTCAATCGTTACATTTAAGGCCCGCAAGAGAATGGATAAGTTCTGTGCTTTTTTAGGATCGATGATCGGATTATACTGATTTGAAGGATCTTGTGAAGAAGACTCTTTTTTAAGTTCATTTTTGTTTTTGTTAGCTGGGGCATATCCAAACAAAGATTCAATCATCTCCTCATTGAACCTGTCCACGAGAGAAAACATGGTCATCAGCAGCTCATAAGCATGTACTAAAAAAAAAAAAAAAAAGATGGGGTGGTGGGACACAAGATTCTGCACTTACTGGAATGACCCCGACTTAATCTGATGCCAAACCATTGATTGTTCAGGGTTTGCCAGGACCTTATCCCAGAAAAATGGTTTCAACTTGGCTTTTGGGGCATCAACTTCGTGGTCTGATCCACCTGCATCAGATGTGTTTGCACCAGGAGGAGAGGGTCGAGTTACTTTCAAACCTCCAGGAGGTTGAGGAGGCCGTGGTGGAGCTGCACCACCCTTTGGAGGTGGCGGGGGTGGTGGACCAGGTTTGGCCCTTGGAGGTCCAGGAGGTGGAGGAGGTGGTCCAGGAGGTTTAGGACCTGCTCCCACGGCTGAAGGTCTTACAGTGGGAGGAGGAGGCGGTGGTGGAGCAGCAGGAGGAGGAAGGCCTGTCCTTCCAGGAGGCTTAGGAGGAGCAGGTGGCTCTGGAGGAAGAGGATCTGCCCTTCCGGGAGGAGGCTTTAGAAAACCAACAGTAGAACCTGCCCTTCCGGGAGGCAGTGGCAAGGGGTTCGGATTTAGATTTGTAGCATTGACCTCAATTCCTACTGAAGAGGTCTTGCCTGAGAAGTTATTGAGCACACTGGATTCAACATTGTAGTTGCCGCTTAAAGATGACGGCTTCTCGTTATGGAATGCCTGTTGACCAGGCTTATCTTCCTTAATTGAACTTCCATAGACATAAGGCTTATATGGAGAACCTGTGAAGCATTGTTTAAGAAGGAAATGTGGTTATCACCAATGAACTAATAATTCAGGAGAATAAGAAAATGAGATCGAGTTATTTTCTGTTACCAACGGAATAGTCGCTTAAACTTAGGCTGAGGAGGGGCCTTTCGTCATTTCGGCCCACAGGAGGGCCAGTTCTGCATACTCGTCGATAGCATAAAAATAGAAGTGCTACAAGAACCAATGTGACCGATGCTGTGATTACAACAGCAAGAACAACTGATTTTTTATTATTCCGCTTATTTGATGGCGTGCTTGCTGATTGATTATCACTGCCTGTAGATGGTGAGGTTGGAGCATCAGGACTGCGAGGAAAAAATGGTGGACTTGGCGATGTACTAGTCACAGGAGTACTAGGAGCACCAGGAGATGGTGCTGGGCTGGATGCAGGAGGTCCTGATACAGGTGATGGGGCAGGTGCTGGAGACTCACTAGCCAAATACCTTCTAGAAGAGCCAAGCTTAGAACTCAAGGACCCGATATACTCAGAGTACCAGTTCTGGGAGCCAAAATCTTCCCCAGAAACTGGGAACAGAAAGCTATGCTTTCTTAAACAATCTACTAGCTGGTGCTTCGCATGGGGATGGATATCAAAATATTGCTGGATCTTTTCTTTTGCAATTGATCTACATTCTAAAGCGAAATTGTTACTATTGCCAGATGCTTCTTGCAGTAGACATACATCAAGGGCTTCAACAATATCCTTTATTTGAATCAAGTCAGTCCTACAATTGATCAATAATTGCTCCACCTGCCACATCAATGTCAAAAAACTTGAGTGCCCATCTGTAAGGTAGAGCATAAGATAATGGAAATCAAGATCTAACTGAAAGCTGTTGATATAGGCCTACCTACAACAAGCCTATTTTCTGCCAACAAGTGCCGCCTGTTTTATAGGATTCACTTTTTCAACCTCAAAGAAAGCCTTTACACTACGGACTAGAAATATCAATCTTGGATAGTGCACACTAAAGTCTGACATATCACGCAGCATAATTTTTTCCCCGTGGGCTTCAACACATTCTCATAACTCAGAAGGATATTTTGCCAAAGGATAAAAATCTGGTACTATACCTCGTAAAAGAGAATAAATTATGCCCATCACTTAAAAAGTCTATTATATATGTAGCATACCAGGCACATTTGTGTGAAATTTTATGGTAACCAGTTTTGACCAACAAACACCCAATGGACAATTATTACGCTCTGTCTAGCATAAAATAAAGATGCAGCAGTCTGAAAGAGGTAGGAAACAGGCAGCTCCAAAAAAAGAAAAAGGTTTGGAGCTGTCTGTCCCCTTATAGCAGCACACCATTAGTATGAAATCTAAGAGGCAGAGTACTAGTCAAGTCTCAAGTAAGCTAAATAGCGCCATCTAAACTCTTAAAGATGCAAAACCAAGTGCACGTTGAATGCTTAAGGCAGTTATTTGACAGTGAAACCAACCCACTTAGTTTGGACTTTGAGACTCAGCTTAAGTCATAACCCTATAACCATACAACCACCATAAACAATGAAAAAAACGTGCTACTGATAATAGAACCTTAGCTACCATAACAGAAGCAACTTGCCAAACCCATAAGCATATGATCATTTTCTTCGAGACTAAGGATCGAGATTATGAAACTGACAGACATTGCAACTACAAATGGATAGCAATCAAGAGAGATAATTCCATACCAAGCCTTTATCCATCACTCCAGAAAGTGGATCTAACACATCTCTCACGGGCACTTCTTCTCCCATCCTTTCCCTTTCTTTCGAGCAAAAGGCCATAGAAGAGCAAAGCAGAGTCACCAAGACGACGAAGGCTCCCACTTTTGTCAGACCCATTTTCCCCTGAATCATTCTTTTCGACATGTGATATCCTTCTCATCCGCTTGATAGCTAAAACCTCTGGGCACCTTTATACTTACATCCCACAGCACCCAAGTTCCAATGCAAGCTTCACCTTTTGCAGCCTCTCCAACCCGCCAAGCTCTCGTATCTACTGATCACACGACCAAAAATTTGTCCAACCAAGAACCACACAGAATCAATCTTCAACAGGACCAGAAGAGCCTCAATATATCAAACGGGTAGACCGCAACACCATTCCAATCAAACGAGCAAACCTAAGATTTTCCAGCCCGCAAGGGGACAAAACGTCGGATCAGATAACACGGATGAGGCGGACAAACGCTCGTTCCCGACGCACCACCCACGATCCAGACAAGAAAAGTTACAGCAAGATTACTTCGGACCCAAAAGTCTCAACAAACCAGGCCCCAAGATTTCAAATTTGAATCAGACGCGAATCGCCCCTTTCCGGGTAACTTCGGGTTTTTGATCGGATCTAACCAAGAAAACAAAAAAGTGGGGAGAACCCGAAAACTTTAGCTGTAAATGCAGGAGCAGCGAAGGAGCTGTTGACCCCGGATACGGCGAAAGGCAGGACCTTTTCGCATGGGGAGGCTTCGTGCGGGAGCGGACAAGGGGGTCGAGTGGAATTCCTGCATTTCCGAATTATATAACTCCTGGGATTTCACGAAGGGGGCAGCACGCAAAATTCAATCTCGGGAGGCGACCATGGATATCTTCGCACCGACGGAAACGCGTGACAGGGGCCCCTGTTCCTTCGTCTCGTCTGCAGCATAGTCCGCAGAAGAAAACACGGCTGCTGGGTCCGGTGGGGCCCGGTCAGTGGGGCCGGCCGCGGCCACGTGTCCGTAACCTCGCTTTGAAAAACCGGGGGAGCGGGGCCCGTGACCGACTTTTCACCGTCCCGTGACGGTCGGATGATGTTACCGTTAACCCTGATATATTATTTTATGCACCTGAGGAACTGTTAAAATTGAATTCTTTTATCCAATTGTCCGGTCCAAAATTGATTCTCCGCGTCGCTTTCACCTCGGATTGGTGTTCGTCTCGCACAAAATCTCATTTGATGTCCCGTGACACGTTTGCTATAAATAGAACAGGTACCTCTGATCCAAATCAACTCTCCACTAGAGGATATATGATTATAACCCACGTGGAGTTTCCACTTCGAGTTTATCATTACGTCTTGTATTCGAATTTCAAGCATGTTCATATGTATGCCTTTAATGAGATGTTGGATGTAATGCTAATAAAGGATAAGGGCGTGCTTGTTTAAATGAAAGAGTTTTTTGCGAATTAGTTTTCTAGATTTTAGTGCGTTTGGTTTGTTGAAATGATCAGTTTTAGTAAAACGTTCACTTAAAGTTAAACAAATAAATTCTCCAACCTGAAAAGTGGTTTTCTTGGAGAATGATTTTCTTTTTCTGAAACAAACACATTATAAATATAAGTGAAAAATGAGATATTGGTTAGATTTTATTGTGAGTTTGGGGATACATTTATTATGAGAATACAAGTTTGAGATTTCTTAGGCGACGAAAATTAATTTCAGGATCAAATGTGTCGTGAGCATATCGATTTGAGATTTTTCTTTATTGCATTAACGCTACTATCAATTATCAGTATATAACCGGTCCAATAATTCAACCAGGGAGAAAAAGTCAAAAATGATTTGCATGGAGACAATTTGAATTTAGGCAAAGCCGTCAACTCAGAATGCCCTCGCCCATTGGTCCTCATGCCCCTTTCCTCCTTCGAGAATAAATGATTTCTTCCACGATCATTTGAGAGCTTTCACATCATATTTCCCAAAAATATTGAAAAGTTTAGGGGAAATGGGGGAAAAAAGCATTCATGAAAATTATTTGATCGCAAAGCAAGAGAACAAACAAATTTATTAACAAAAGGGTTAATACTACAAGAAATTTTAAATCGGTATATTTATGATAAATTTATTTAAAATTAACTTTTTGATCACTAGAAAATTTCAAATTGATACAACCCTCCGATATTTTTTCAGTTAAGCTTTACCATTGAATTATTGAGTTAGATGATATGTGGCGGTTATTTGGTGTTTATACTGCTTGTTCCACATGTACCGATTTATGATTTTGTTGTTGTTGTATTTGTTCAATTTAATAGAAATTATTTATTATAAATGTACCAATTTGGAGATTTTTGGTGATCAACAAATTAATTTGGAGTAAATTTCTTAGGTGTATATGAGTTTAGGATTTTTCATTATATTAACTCTTAGCAAAATGCAAAAAAGGAAAAGAGAAAATGAAAAAGAAAATAAAAAAAGAGAGAGGGTAAACGGAATTGAATGGGTTATATTTAAAGCCGCCGAATATCTTAAGGACGAAGGATACGAGCACAAGGTGCAGCCGCATAAAGCCTCCCGTTCGCCCATTTTGTTTAATATGCATTTTACAGCGCATCTTTCGCACACGATGTACAGAGCACTCACGCAAGCTCCAATTGACCGTCATTCCGGGCTTTTTTCTACTCAAACCACACCACCGCCGGCTAGGAATTACCGCGTGATTCGCCGGAAACCGAGACTACCCTTCTGCTCTCCCGAGTCCCCACGTAAGCCGGACGGCCCGGAGCAACTCGTTTTAAAAGTCCCCACGTAAGTCGAATAGCCTAGAACAACTCGTTCTCAATCTATTGCAATTATACCAATTCAATCATATTTTTTTTTTGATCAAATGATTTTTAAATCTTTTGCATTTGTGTTGATTTAGTCTACTTGATCATATTTGGCTGCGCAGTGCTAGCATGACATGACCAGTGCTAACATGGCACAATCGGCGCTAAGTTGGATTAATAATATATTAATATTTTTCAAAAATTTTGATTATTTTTTCTTTTGTTTCTCTTTATTCTTTTTTTTTCCTTTTTTCTCTTCCTTTGGTTGATCGTTGGACTAATCATTGGCCATTGGTGAGGCTCACCTCACCCAGCCACTAGTAATAAGAGCCCTCGTCAAGTCTGGCGAGGGCTTGGCTTGCTCATCCCTAGCAAAAGTTGAGCCTTGTCGTCATTGGGTGAAGGCAACCTTGTGGCCTTTGCCTCTTGTCGGTCGTCTCACTCCAATGATAGGCTAGAGGAAGAAGAAAGGGGAAAATAAATAAAGAGAAAAAAAAAGAAATTTAAAAATCTGAATTTTTTTATTAAAAAATATCTATATGAGCGTTTAGTAGTGCCATATTAGAACTAATCATGCCTTGTCAATGTTAGTTGACCAAATTTGATTAGGTAGATTAAATTGATACAATTACAAAATATTTGGAACTTGTTTGGCTACAAACAAAAGTTTATGATTGAATTAATATAATTGTAATAGATCTAAGATTTTTTTTTGCTAATTCTCTCCTGATGATATGATGTGGTTGCTCTCTATCACTGCAACAAAGTACCATGTCCTCTGGTGAAATCTCAAGCTAAAAGGGTCCTGAACAACGTTAGAATTGATATCACACGTTTCACCTGTTTCCTTCCAGCGTCCAAAACTTTTTGGAAGGGACTTGTGGCAGGCAGATGGTCTTTTCCCATTCCCTTGCTGAGCCTCGGCCTTTGGGTCTCATCAGACGCTCGTCTCATAAAGAAAAGGGCCTCGGATGCTCAGAATTTCAATGATTGCCCCCTCCAATGGCCAAGGTGGGGGCACCAGTCGTGCTCCCCTTCCTTTTTATCTTGGCGACTCAGGTACTCCAGTGGCTGAAAATTTGCAGGACATTAATCAAAGCCGATGCCCTATCTCGCTTTGCCAACCATCTTCCACAAAAGAAAAGATGATTTTGGAATTGTCTTTGTAAAGGGAGATCTCGTGGGAACATCATCAGTCACACCAAAAGATTCTCCTCGCACTCGCCTTTGCTTCCGGTGATGCGGTTGTTGATTTCCGTGCTTGGTTTCTTAATCACATCAGGAGGAATCGGCATCTCCGATAGGTGGTTTCGTGCCGAATCTGCTGATATATTATGTGAAACCCACCAATGGAAGTCATGTTTCTGGAGAAATGATATGAAGCGTAGGGTCCTAGCTTCGCACATGGAAAGATCAGCTGAGGTAGCTCCTAGTAAAGAACAAGCACAGAGCCTATCGAGAATCGAAATCAAGAAGAAGAAACAAGCTTCTCATTTTGCTCGATCTACTGCCAAATATATCAATGATAAGCTCGGTGCGGGACTAGAAATGAAGCGGTAACTAAGAGCTGCATCCAAAGTTAGGCCTCGACCGGTAAAATGCAGAATTGTGAAGCTGGTTGAGGACCTGTAGCGGCTGCTAGAAGCAGGGTGCGTCCTTCCCGGTCCTCTCGTACTAGGGAAAGGTTCTTTCTCGATTCTTCACATCGAGAAGCACAGAATCTAGACAAATGGCGAAATGGGCATCTTGCGTGCCTGGCCTGCCTGCCTGCCATAACTTCTTCTGACCAAAGAGAAAAAATGCGATAAGAGAAAAGGAAATATTCCCGCTAGCTTTACAGCCCTCCAAATATTCCCGTTGCAGCTGCTTTTTCTTCTTTCCCACTATAAAAGGCAAGAATTCTTCTGAGCTGCACCCCCAAGAAACGCCTGCTAAACATCCAAGCTAAGCTCTGTGAGATGAGCACTTGCAAACAGCTGGATGTTAAAACCGACGATCATGCTCCCAAAAAGTGGTCGGTCGCGTTGAACGATGACGTGTTCAAGCAGTTCTTCAGCCAGGGCAGTCCGGTGGTCCACGGGGTTTTCGGCGACGGCTCGCTGTTTAGCCCCTTTTTGTTCGGGAAATTCTTTGATCCATGTGATGCTTTCCCTCTGTGGGACTTCGATTCGGATGCGCTCTTGTCCAAACTTCGCAGTTGCGGCCAGACCACCGTCGAATGGTTTCAGACCGATAATGATTACGTGTTGAAATCGGAAATTCCAGGTAAGTTTTTGAGCTTTTTCTTATGCTGTCCTTGTAGGTTAAAGGGTAAGAACTAAAATGATCATTCGGTCAGGAGACTCCAGAATACCTTTATTTCGCTGGAAGCTTATCTGCAGTTCCAGGCCTCAGTACATGAATTAATCAGTATCATCTATGAAAGAGTGAACATATATTTACAAGAGTTGGCTGTAAATTGAGACTGTTTGTTTGTTTAAGAATATTGTTACATTAGTAAGGTCAGTTTCGTGACAATAACCATATGCTTAAAGCAGTTTTAGGGGAAAACGGTGTCCAGATTTATACTGATAATGGAAAGGTGGTGGAAATTAGTGGGCAATGGAAGCCACACAGAGAGTCCAAGACCAAGGATTGGAGATGTGGGCGCTGGTGGGAACATGGATACGTGAGGAGGCTTGAGCTGCCAGATGATGCAGATTGGAGGAAATTAGAGGCAAAGCTGAGCAGTGAGAAGTATCTAGAAATCAGAATCCCGAAAGCCAATTTGCATTCCGACAACGTGCAGGGAAAGAACGGGGTGGCGGGATGTAGCTGAACTGATTCAAAGTACTAATTGAAGTGTGCTGCCTCTGTAACAAAAAAATATGTATGACTACAATCACATTGCATAACACGGATTATGACTAACACCCCTATAAGGGGTGTTACCATAAGGTCTGGTTGATGCGTGTTTTTTAGGTTTGACCTTTTTCACTAACACTATTGGCGTCCTGTTTCAGTCAAGGGATGTATAGACTGAATACCAACAAATAATGCGGGATGTAGTGCTGGAAATGGGCAGGGGAAAAGCAAGAAATGATGGCTATTACTAGTAGAACTACGCTAAAGGATCCATCATTAAGCAAACTGGTTTTGCAAAATCAGAGAGAGATGGACGGAGGGAGTACAATATTTGGAACGAGCTAATGGTTAAACGAATCCGTGTGCAGCGTCCAATGCAGAATGTTAATCAATCAACATGGTATCTGCAAAATCAATATCTTATAAAGATTGCAGGTTCTTTCTTAAAAAATATGCCTATCGACACTAGGCTCATTCAGAACTCAGCAAGATACAAGAGCATTTAAATAGGCTCTGAACCAACATACATACTCTTAGAATTGTAGCTTTGCCATGTACAATCAGACAGGGTTTTGTTGCCATACTGTATCTCAGTGACAAAGGTGAAGAGCCTAAACCAAAATGGAGTCACGAGTAAAAAGAAAAAATTTCTTCATGGGCATTGTTAGCACATATATATTGAAACAGGAATGTAGGCAGATGGTAGAGAGCTCGCTTAGCATGCCAGAGGATTGATGCCCCGCATCTCCACATTGGTGAAACAGTTCTTTTCCTTTTCCCCAATGCTTTTGTGTACTGATGAGGTGAATTTCGGCTCTGGTATTTCTTTTTCCTGTTCCAATATACCAGACTTCTTTTTTCTTCTGCTAGAATCTGTAGAGAGTTTGCCTTGTTGCTATTAATGGGGTGATTTTTGCTGTGTGCAACAAAAGGTAGAATACACTGAAACGATTTCATGGACGCATTGCAACCATAGGCCGATCTTAATTTGTCTATGCTGCAACCAACATCTAGAGCAAGAAAAGTAGATCTATGAATGCGTGGTACAAGTTAAACAGTGATGCAGCCCACATTGAAGACCAGCTCTCTCGACCAAGAAGATCGGCCCGCATTAAAGCTCGACGAAACCGAGAAGCCATAACGACATCTTGAGTCCATCCCGGAAGCTTGAAAGACACCTTGGAAGCTCGCGTGACGCCTTTTACTAGTTTATAGTTTCCATGCCCTTTACTATATCTCCTATTTTCAATGCTCCGTTTTTATTTCTCCTAGTTTTCAACGCTTTGTCTTTATTTCTCCTAGTTTCAACGTTCTGTTTTTTATTTCTTTGATGATATAAGCCAATCCCTTGTAGAAGACATACAGCTTTTGATGAATGAAAGAAAACTTTGCTTGAAGCAAGTATCATGAACCTTGTAGTGTTCATATCCTTGAAAACCTAGAAGAGTTTCCTCCGTCCTTGAAGAGTCGGAGCTTTGAAATCTGCATCCTTGAAGAGTTGCAGTCATCGATCTAGAAGAATCGGTGCCCCCCTCAACTTCCTTGGAGGCCTAGAAGAGCAACCAACGAAGTTCCTATCTTTTCCTGTTCTGTTCGTTACTTCCAACCCGATTTCGACTATCCTACAGTGCTTATTTCAGAAAACCCAAAACACAGAAATTGTAGATCCAGAAGTCTTTGTTCATTTGGCTTTGGAATCAGGTTGATCCGATCTGTATCGACAAAGATACGACTGTTCTCCTGAGCTTGCGCAGTGCTGAAATTACTGTTCGTCCCGTTTCTTGTGCGCGAGTCACTCTCCCGATCCTATTGTTTGAGAAAGCCTCCCCTAGGCTTGCATCAAACAGCCACAACCCTTTACATGTCATGCTTACAATTTTTGTTGACTGTGAAGTGGCATACATAATTTAATCATCTGTTAAAACTAGAAAATTTTCAATCAATCTAAGGCCATTTTTAATCGCCTCCATAGACAAAAAGATGTGGCTTCACAGTACAATATACAGCGAAAATGAACAATAGAATAAAGATGATATTTCTCCACCCAAATAGGGTTAGTTTCCCCCTTGAAGTAATGATCAAAATCTCCTTCAGGTCCACAATTGCCTCATATTTAGGCCATTCTATCCATAACCTCCTGAAGAATGATACTGGTGTCTTGGTAACAAGATTGCGTCTCTGGCAAGTCCTCCTTCTTCGCAGCATCTTCAAGCTGCCAAATCAGATGCAAATCAACATCCGTTAGACCTTAAAAGACTGGCACTGTAATAAGCTGTTTTTCAGAAAAAAACAAAGCATGTCTTCTTCATTAACTGGTTCCTCTGATGTTTGAAGAGTTTAATGCACAAACACAAATTAAAGAAGGTGATGTTTAAACTAAAAATTTAAATCTGAAAAGTGAGAATGCATTATTCTGATTCAGAAGACTAAAGAAATTCTATTATGCCTACTGTACCCCTGCACTTGAAAACACCAGATGACCATTTCATTTCCATTATCTGAAACAGTTTTTCACCACAACTTTTTATGAACGATTCTGAAAGTGCGAAAAGTGATCTGATTGTCACTTTGTGAACCACATTTAAATACCCTTACCTTCTCAAAGTCGTCAAACAGTCTGTTGGCCAAATCAGTGAGGGGCTGCTTATCAGAAGCAGGAGCAGCAGAGATCACTTTATCAAAGTCATAGTACATGACAGTCCCCTTGAGCCTCAAGTACTTCCTGACATAATTCAACACATCTCTCCCAATCAGATCTCCCAAAGCTAGCAGATCAAATGCGTACTTCCTTAGCCTGAACATGCTTCCTTTCACTTTTATGTCTGCAATGTAAATTCCATTCCTCACGAAAGACCTTGTCCCAGTCTTCTCGTTTGCAATCTCTGTAAATCCATGCCACAGATAAGAAATGGAGAACTTATTTCTGGATAAGCAACTTAGTTTTGAGTGACGCACTAGGATGACAGCGATACATCCTGCATTTTATCATAAAGTGACTGCAATCCTTGGGCCCTAAGAAGGTTAAGAATATGTTAACAACACCTGAATGAAGGCGTGTGTTGATTTCTTGCACTCTTTAGTGCCCCAAAACTAATGCAACCTACATGGAGTTCTGATCGGTCACATTGTACTTTCCATTTGCATACGTATCTAGACATCAACATTATGAAGGCGAAAAGGCAGCCTCGCTCTGATAAGATCTAAAAGAGCAAGTCCATCTCAAGTCCAACGGGTTCCAACAGGTGGAAATGGTCCGTTCTAGTTCCAAAATATACAGTTATTCACAAGTCCAGGTTATCATCAGAAATTACCCCAGATTGAAGACTGCCAAAAGCAACTATCCCTAAATTTCATGCCGAAAAACAATATCGAAAGTCAATTACAGAGCCAGAACTGCAAATATGGAGATTTGGCGAAAAAGTAAATGATTACTATTGTAAATGGGAGGCACCGGGATGGGGCCGGTGAGCCAATAGCCATTGTCCTCGGCGAGAGCTAATCCACTGCCCAAGCTCCCAACAAGGGCTACCGAAGTGAGGCCGAGAGCCGTTCTACGAGAAGTTTGCAGCGTCAAATATGGTTCTTGAAGGTTGTCCGAAGTAAGGCCCAGATTGTCGTTCACCATCAATCTCTTCTGAGCGGCTCGACGGCTCAGAAGGGCCGGAACCGGTGAAAGCAGGGTCTTCGATAGGCCATTTAAGTTTGCAAGACCCTCCATTGATTTGGTGGGGATCGGAGAAGGAACGGACTGAAGTGGGAAGTGAAGAAGTGAGACGAGGTTGTGTTTTTGGATTTCGGTTATATCCGTTTGAAAGAGCGCGGCTTGTTCGTGACCACCGGAATGATATCCTCTCAACGGGGACGGTTCGGTCATTTCCTTCCACTGAGAAAATTTGACCAAAACAAAGCTTTTCTTTTGTTCGGTGGAGTTCGTTAGTTAGTGGCTTTCTATGGAACGCTTGTTAGGAAATGACATAGGCAAATATACCATCTTCAGTAAATTGACATTTCTTAAAAATTGTAACCGATACTTCACTCTCATTAATTTTTATGACAAGTTGAGCGTCAACTTGTTCAATTTTAAGAATGTAATCCTTACATTCAGTCTTCAACTTGTTAATTCTCTCGACCAGAGACAGTTCTTTTCGTCTATATTCTTGGTTCTTGGTGAGTACCAAGTGTTGTTATCCAGTAACATCAATATGTCATGCTTTGCATAAGTGCTAATATTTTGGTCAACTTATTTCCGAAGCAATCATACCTTTGTCCCTTTTCAACTATCAGCCTAACAGGGCCAGAGTAGATCTGAAGCATTTGGTGCATCCAGCTCTAGAAGGTGTACGGAGAAGGTGTGAAAAGATCGATAGAAGCAGTCCCCCGTCTTCCTTCTCTTTTCTGAATATACAAAAGCAGTGGCGCTTCAATTAAGCATCTTGTAACCAGGAATTGGGATCTCTCCTGGAGCCAGGAAGGCCTCCCAAAACTGATAAGAGTCGCGATATTAGTCGATGCTGTTCATATGGTAAGCTCAGTTGTGGGGTGAAGCCCGAAAGTTGAAAGTGAATCAACGACTGTTCGAGAGTTAAAGTTTTCGACAATTATCAAGTTCTTTCCTCCTATTTATCACTTTGTCGGTAACGAACTTGATTCCCTAACGTATGATATGACTACTCGGGAGAACAGTGGTTTCCAACAGGTGCATTTTCATGAGCAGGGTGAGAAGAGTGAGCTTCGTGATGAGAAGCAATAAGTGAAGACAAGAAGGAAAAGTTGGATCAGCGAGTGAAAGGCATGAATGCCCAAATTCCTATCAAACCATTTATTCTGAAGTTGTTGTATTGATCTCTGATAGAGAAATTTTGTCATATAATATTCCCTCTTAGAGATGAAATATTTGTCTGGATCTTGGTCTACTCAAAGATCCTATCAATCGCACGTGTCGTTTGGTGTGTGGGATTTCACATTGATTTTAATTGGCTTATGAAAATTCTGCAACAGATGAAACTGTTATAAAATATGTGCCACGGAGACATTAGCAAAAGTAGTAAGTGAGAGTTAAAAACCATAATAATTTACTTCGAAAATGCAACCGTCCGAGATCAGTACTTCACCTCAGGCAATGTTCTCTTCCTTTTATTAAACTGGAAAATCGTGGGGCGTATGACCAGCCATAAATGAAACCTTATCCCCATCATGCATGAAGCTACTGTTCTCTGCTCTGCTGCACTCCAGGCTTTGCTCTTTCTCAAGTGAGCTCAAATGGCTTCCCCTCTCTTCAAAACTCATGTACACACCAACAGACACACGAATCCTAGTCCACCAACAACAAGATTGTTGCCCCAGAAAATCTCTTCTTCATCCCTCCAACTTCCCCTGCACGAATCCATTCGCCGTATCGCTCTACTTCCTCAAACGCTTCCTCAGAGACCCTGGACCAGCAAACTCTCTGCTCAAGCCTCTCTATCTTCTCCCAACCCACCAGCCTCAAGAGAAGAAGCTATCAAGCAAGCCAGGACTTGCCTCTCCACCACCTTAGAGAAGCCTCTCAACAACCCCAAGCTCGCCGGCAAGCTCAAGAAACTGAAGCAACCCAGGTTCAGGGTCGAGATCCCGGTTGTCGACGACTCGCCCGAATCGCTGTCCCAGCTCGTTTCCGACGTGTTCCGAGACTTGCCCGTGAAAAGAAAAGTCTCCCCTGTCAAGATTCTGTTCCTGTGGCCTGACAAACAGTCTTCTGCCAAAGGCTTTAGATCAAGTTCATCAAGTCAGGTGGAGCATACAGACGTGTCGTCAGTTACAGAGGATGATGATGTCCGGATCTTCAGTTCTGGTGATGTGGTGGTCGTTTTAGCTCCAGGGTCTTCGCAGTTGAATGTGGTGAAAGAATTGGCTGAGATAGTGTACCCGAAGCCGGTTGTACTGTTTAATCCCAAATGGGCATTTGATGAAGAGGAGAATTTTGGAGAGCTCAGGGGTTTTGTGGGATCATTTGAGGTAATTTATTCCTTCATGGGCTTGGAAGTTAAGGGGATTTTGAGTAAGAGGAAAGGAGTGATCTTTAAGTGCGTTAGAGATGGGGTGGTCAGTGGGGAGAGATGGGCTGTTCTTGTCGACGAAGAAGAAGGAGGGAGTTTGAAGGTGGTCTCGAGGTTCAACTCTCGGCCATCCATTGGTGAGGTCGAAACCGTGTTGTATAATTTGATGGCCATCAATTCGCCCATTACCAAGTCTGCAAAGTTCTTGAGGGAGCTCGTATCCAATGTAACTGGGAGAAAGTAGCATTTCTTTTGTAGCAAAAAGTATTGAGTTTAATTTTTGGTTTTTTACATACTATGCCTCAAACTCTTGACTGACTGTAGAATTCTGGCTGCATCTTCTCAGATGACTGCTCCTAACAAGAAGTCTGGACCAATTAACGCATGTCTGATTTCTTATTTGTTGCCTGGCTGGTTATCTGAGAATAATTTCATTCTAAAGCCTCCGAAGCAGTGAAATGTCTGCCCTACACTTTTCTGATAATGCATTGCTTATTATCTTCTTAATTTAAATGTGATGTACTCGGGTTTATGCGGAGCAGGTTATACAAAGAGGGAAGATTTTCTTTGTAGTCACTGTGGACTATTCCCATGAAGACTATGCTTGGAGGAATCTTATTTGAAGATATCTTGTAATTGAAACCCCTAAGAGAGAGAACATAGTAAATAACAATGCATAAGAGAGATTCCAAAATTTGCAAGATGATGTAGCTGTTCTTTCGTATGCACCCTCAGTTGTAGTTGCTAAATTTGTGGACTTTCCCTTCTGTTTCTCTCGACATGTACAGATGCAATAGCTCTTATGTTCCACATGGTGAGGCAGCTTCCCTCCGGTTGCATTCTAAGAAGCTCTAATATGGCAGCTCTTGATTAACTTATCAGAAAAATCGATGTACTTGGCCCACAGTGGCCGAAGTTTCGGAAAGGCTATGTCTAGCCAGGGTTTTGCTCTGCCATTGAAATGGATGACTCCTGCATCCTTAGGGTCTGCAAAACTTATGTTTTCCTGGTATCCAAGCCCCAACATGTGCCAAAGGGATCGATTATGTGAACATGACCATGGAATGCTATTAGACCGGGAGGTAATGTTCCTAGCTGCCACAAGCTTAGATCGGATTTCAAGTTCTGCACCAGAAGAGAGCATAAGAACATTGAAGTCAGTACGAGTTGCAGAGATTTTGCATTATATTTTCAGGTTATTATCAGAAGAGAGCATGGGAAAATTGAAGGCACTATGAGTTGCAGAGACATCTGCATTATACTTTCACTTTGTTATACAGAAACGTCCAAGAACATCTATTATCCCCTCCTTCATTACAAACTGTCATTATCATGTATCTGATGTAGTAAGCAAGGTATTAAATGCGAACAGTGTGCCTGTCCATATTCAATATGCTGTAGATCGGTTAAACCACACAAGCATAGCACTGATTATATTCTAGATATTGAGGTGCTTACCTGTTCAAGCCAGTGATAATAAGTAAGACTTATATTACTCTTTCTCCAAGCCTCTAGATCGAAAATGTTCATGCCATAAGCCCATGCACATTCGTTAGGATCAAAGTGCTCCCTAATGAGAGGATGGGAGAAGTTCAAATAGCTCTTTAATCGTTTTGACATCACGAACTTATCCTCCCCTTTACATGTTTGAACAGCTCCGTTGACCTTCCCATTCATATCGATATCCCAAAAGGGGAAAGATCGGTTTGGATCACAATGTCATCGTCCAGGAAAACTACCTTATTTAGACTTGGAAACAGCTGCAAAGAACAAGTAGAATTAAAATTATTTGCATCATACAGAAGAAATAACCAAGACTTGTGGTCTTCATACCTCAGGTAGATGTATTCTTATGTGATTCATCATGGAATTGTATTTAGGACTCAGTGCTTGAAGCTTTGCTGCAACCACATAAGGCTTCTCACTGTTATTAGCTGTAATGGCTGTGACCCTCCTCTAAACTGTGACCTAACACGCTGATCTTTCTCCATGGCTTCCAACACAGGCACTTTTCCTTGGCAAACCAGTCAAAGTGGTGGAGTGCCTTGACCTCGATTATGGCTGGAGATAGAGGTGCAAGGAGAACCACGCTTGCATTGGAGAATAAGTCTTCTTTTCTGTTATAATGTGGAGGACAACCCTTTCGGGATGGAGTGAATTGTGGACAAGCGATGCTGCGACCACTGAAGCGGCTAAAACATTGTCTGAAGCTAGGACAAAGTGAAAATACAAGTTGTCCACGAGAGCTGGGACAAACTCAGCTGATGGAAGCTGCAATCTGGCAGCAGCATTTGTCGAGTGTTCATTGGCAAGTTTCAAGGTAAGACAGTAAAGCTGTTTTGGTATGCTGCTAGATGCCACGTGCCGATACAGATATTCTTGGATTTTAGCTGTTCGGGTCCTTTGCTCAAGTAGAGTAACCTGAAGCGTAAAACTTTCTAATCAGCTAAAGCTCCAAAAATGCAACAGGGACATGATGTTCAGTTGACAGGGTAAATTTACACAAATTGATGAAACAAGAACAACTGTCAAGATTAAATATGCATCTAGGGATTACTGATCATGGGGAACAGAGATTGGGTTGGTACCATTTCTCGAAGCCGGAGAGCAAAGGCTTTGGCATCTGATCTGCTTTCCTTCATCTCAGTGACAAAGTCTTCCAATGTTTGGGGAATTTCTGATTTTCCTTTAAGTTCATCTTCTGAAACGGGTTTGTCTAAGATCTGGTATATTACTTCTGGAACCTGTAAAATGGTGTGAGAGTTATATCTTGGCAGCGGCAAGAGAGTTATTATTTTCCTTCCTAAGCTTTGAACTGTAAATGTCGAACAAGATTTATTGAGCAATGAAGATGTTTGAGAAGAGATTACTGCTGGTTCAAGCCTTCGATGCAAAATTTTCGGTCCTAGTTTCTTCCCGAGGCAACCTGCCACCATAGAGGTAATCACTGAATAATCACGTAGAATATCTGAGTAAGGTATTTAACGATAAAACTTTTCAGAATTGCTCGTGTTCATGTGGTTGCAGTGATAACTTATAACCTGCTTTAGATAAAGCCGAGGATTGGATTTTTGTCCATGTCGAGACAGATTGTATGTAAGCCTTTGGAAAACTATTGGCTTCTCTGATCTATTACCTAAATGGAATCATCTCTACTGTTGGTACTGCATAATTTGAGTATGATAATGAATTTTTTGGGCTAATCCCTCAGGCAAATTCTATGGTATAAGTGTGTCCTGGGGACCAAGTGCATTATAGATGGTTATAGACTACATCAAACCGACTTGATGGTTGAGAGAAGTCGACCCCAATATCAGATACCAAATGAATGGAGGATAACTATTCTAACCAGAAGATTCACATAATTAGACACTAAATAAATTTTTGTTCAACTCAGTGAAAAAGTACCGTGATGTCTTGATGCTTTTATGATATGACCTATCAAAGGATCATCACATACTCGAAGTCCTAGTTATCAGAACTCTGTTATGATTAATTAACTTGAAAGTACCTCTCATGACATCTTTGGTAAAAATGAATGAATCCCTTTGTTTCCATCTGCTTTCTAATCTGGAGGGTGTTATTTTGTCCTGATTTAATATACCTGACAACCGAAATGAGGTTCATAGAATGACCGGATCCTATGCTATTCTTTGCACAACAAACTCATGAAAGATTTTCTTAATTTTGGAACATTTTGATTTTGATGTCAGCAAAACTACGTAAAACAAACATATCCGCAATAAGTTCTGCATTTTATTCTGGAAATGCTTATGTAGCTTTATCCTTTTTGGCTTCCTGAACAGAGAAAGATGCTTCTGAGAACTCATTAACATTCTTGGCCAGACCGCATTTCTTCACAGGGAGACATATAGTTCTAGCATTGATTCATTAGTTTCAAAAGGAACTTCGAACTTTAGGCTAGAAACTATGACTAAGTAGGGCTCACCTATAGAGGAGCACTTCCTTTCCCCATCGAAGCCATCCACCGCCGTCATTACAAAGATGACTCGCAGAAGAAACGTGAAGAGCAGCAGCATATAAAACAGCATGCGGTATGAGAACCGTCTCGACCCGACCTTGACATTGATGAACTCTCTCACTCCTTTGCCTGGGAGCACGGTCACGTGTCGCAAACTGGGCGAGATATGAAGCTGCATCCCTTTTATTCAGCCCAAACGAAAAAGATAAGTTACCACTATAAGCAGAAGGGACACCCAGTTTCTGCTCCCCTCCGTGTATTCTCTGAATCGTTTGGCAAGAAAGGCCAAAACGAGAATGGTGTTGGCAAAGGAGTGCCATGCAGGCAAAAAGTTCAGGGGGTTTTGATGGGGGGTTTGAGGTAGCTTTCAGTCACCAAAACTTGCTTAGAAGTTGGGGTAATAGAAACAGATGTTCCTAGTTCTCTGTGTTTTTGTTTATTTTACACATGGGGAGGGTGGGGTTGTTGTTGAAGGGAAAGTGACATGGGACTTGAGAAGCCAGGACTATTGATCCATCGATTTCGCGACCAATGCGGTGGATCAACTCAATCGTGGCAGAAGAGTTAGATTGACACGCCCCTCTCTCAATGATAGGATCGATTTAACAACAGGAATTTGACCATCGTGACTTCTAAAAGGGAATGATTCGTTCTTATGTCTCGAGTGTCTGTCATATGTACCGTGTTCATTCACCATATAATATACACGAGCTCTACACGAGTTATGTGCTGCGATCGTGACAACACAAGGTATTATCCATGCGGGTGTTGTTTTTTATTTTATTTATTTTATTTATTATTTTTGTTGGGGAGGGGAGGTCTGGCTTGGGGTTGAAGGACGGAAGTTGATGGAAAAGTAAGATGAGAGAGCATTGTCTGATGTCTGGTGTTTACTTAGCTTTGCCTCCAGATGAGGACTTTTGAAGCATACACGAACCCCTTGGACTTTGACGGAACAGGGTTTCTGATTCGACAGTGACCCTCTCTCTGTCCTCTTTGCTTCCGGTTGTTGGAATGAGAATGAGAATGAACAGGGTCGCCGCTCTTATCAAACCTAAAATAAGGAATTAATTAAAGGGAAAGGTCCCATTCCTCCCGCTAGCTTCTTTTGCTGGGCAAAGGAAATGGTCTAACAAACTCAATTCCTTTTTAAAAAAGAATGACACGTTTTCCTTCCTACTTGTTAGGTGGGGGGACTTCGACTTCCGCAAGTTTTATTATAGGTCGAATATTTAACCTTTTCTTATGTCATATCAAGTTGCCATTTACATAAGTCTTTCACGTTGTCGGAGCTAATGTTCTTGACGGAGTCATGGCCAAATGATTTTTTTTTTTGCTCAAGAACATTGGAGTGGAAAGAACGAAATATAGAATGTCCCTATCCTTTGGGAAAAAAAGAAAAGAATTTATGATATAATATGATTTACGGATCAATGCGTGTCTTTTTCTTTTTAATTTCCCTCAGTTATATTCTTTCCTATGCTAATAGTTTAGTGGAACTTCTTTCTTCTGTATAATTCCTACTTTCCTGCTCAAAGGATAAGTAAACGGTCATTTGCCTTTTCCCTTGTCTCTTTTGCGAGGCTATGTTGGGCTAGAAGTCATCGTTTTCAGTATCTGCAGATGGTCAATTCGGCATGTGGGTTGTCAGATTGGAAAAGGCCCAATACAAACATCAGCAAATTGGGGCCCCTGTTCATGAAGACTGGAGATGATAATCAGTCCCGGTCGAATGTGTATGGTTATAAAGTGCGTTTATTTTGCGAAAAATGAATGATTTAAAATATTTTTCTTAAAAATGATCCCTCATATCACTCAAAAAATGTATAAACGAAATTTTTTTCATTATCAACGAACATGTTTAAACATCAATTATTGTCGGTACTTCAAACAACATAAGCAATTATTTTAATGCAAATACCTTTTAAATTATTCATTGTTCACGAAACAAATGAAGATATAATATGACAAGGGTAAGACCTTGTGAGACATCAAATGCTCCTATGATCCAGTAGCATCAAGACAAGTTTATTGCAATCTACGCAAAGGCACAAGTGGATTATGATAGAAGATCCAGGAAGGTAGTCCCAAAAGTATTAGTTTCACTAAGGCTAGACTCATGACTAAGCTTCATGGAATGCGATTTCATTATTGAATCTCAATCGACTCGACTAAGCGTTTATTGCATATTTGGCACATTCACTTGTCTTTGGCCATTTTGTGGCTTGTGCATGCTCATGTGTGCAATTATGTTTCAGATGCTTTGCCATAGTCGCCGGAGAAAACTTCACTTCCTGATAATGTTAGAAAGAAGTCTCTTCTCTGTGGTTATGCCTCAGTTTCAGCCATACTTCGATTTTCTTTTAATTGGTGCAATGGAAATCATCACTAATCGCCTTTACCCCGCAACTTTATTGTGTTAAAGAGGGGATATCTCGTTATCTGCAAAATCAGCCCAACCCAGCATAACCCCGTTTATTCTTCTTCAAAAAGCAGGTTTTCCTGACGGGAATCAAGTCAACTTGACTAAAGAAGGTAAGGCGCTGCTACCGCTCACGGAAGCAAAGTCAGAGCTAACAATGCGTCAATCATTTGCACGTGACAATACTTATATTTAAAGGTTTTGATTTTGAAGATGAAGATCATTGTTTTGATTAGTAGAATAGACTCTTATTTGAGGGTTTTTACATCTTTTTGGCATTAGCCAATAGTCAAATGGCCGAGAGGCTGAGAAGTCAGCCACTCGAGTTCTGTCTTCAAATGGGAAAAGCTCAGATTCTCGAGAGATTTCAACTTCTTAGTTGAGATATGTGTATGAAGAGAAAAATAATATTCTATTCATTGACTAATGAATAATATCACGTACATATCTATATGTGTTACATAATGACTATATAAGGTAACATATAAGAATAAATCAAGGAGAATACACATAATCACATAATAACTTAAATTTATTTCTAACACCCCCCTCAAACTTAAGATGATTTGAAAGAAGTCAATGTGAGTTTGAAAAATAAATTTAGAAAAAACCCGAGTGAATGCCTTTTGGTGAAAACTGTTAGGGAAATCCTTTATGATGTTTTGAAGATGACAAAATAAATCAAAAGTTACTAGCATGTTTAATGGTTGAGTAATAGACTATGTAGATGATAAAACATATAAAGGATATTGTCAAAGTCTATACTTGAAAGAATCAGAAGACAGACTCTATGCTGAAGCTGAACTTATTTAGATTGTGTTCAGAACTTAAGGCTAAATATGTTTAGAAACAGAATATGTTTAAAGTTATGTCTAGATTGTAAAGTCTATTTCAGATGGAAAAAACTTAGACTCTACTTCAAATGGAAGACACTCAGACTTTACTTTCGACAGAACACTCTCAGACTTTACATCCTGAATGAGATACAAGTTCAGAACGTGATAATGTTCAGAATGAGACAACTTGACAGAACGCAACACAATCCCCAACATAGAACCGCTAGTGATTTGGTTTGGATTCTACATCAAGATAGATTTGATTGACTTAATCTAATTGATTGACAATTGGATCTTGAAGACAAGAACTTTCTATACGAAGAAACTTTACTTATGGAAACAAAGATCATGTTTGTATGAGCGATTAGAATCAATTTGGGATAATACTTTTGTTACTCAACGGCTACTAAATCTTCTAGATACAGATCTGTCCAATGGGTAGATTGGAAGACGATCCTCTAGATACTGTCCAACGGCTAGTTTGGAAGTGGAAGAGTATTTAAGAAGATCAAAGATCGATGAACAAGTAAGACATGGAGTGTAGAATTTACAATTCCAAAGTTCGAGCGACCTTCGATCATACACTTGTCTTTGGTGAGGTTAAACATTTGTGATCGTGAGAGAAATACCAAAATAGTGACTTAGTGAGATAATGTGATCTACCATTAAGTGTTTGCACTCAAAGTTGTAATCCCTTGTTGGTTGCATAGTGAAATCCAGCCAAAAGGCTGTTAACGTGGAGAAGTGGATGTAGGTTTAATCTAAGCCGAACCACTATAAATTTCGTGTGCAACATTCTCTTTCCTTAACTCTTCTTATTTAAGTCTGTTGTATACTTACATGTTATTTCAGAAGTTCATTTCATTACATAACAGATTCTGAAAATTTATCAGAAGTCTGGTGGCTCGTTTATTAGACTTTAATCCTTATTCAGACTTTGCTCAAAATTAATTTTATTTCGCATTTATTTGTCAAGATTTCTTTTAAATACCTATTTACCCCCCTCTAGATGTTTGTACTAGCACTTTCAAAAACATCGACAATTTGTTCAACGGATGAAACGGAGACAAGTCGAATGATGTCACAAAGAACATGATATCAGATGAAATGACAATTTATGTCGATATGCTTGGTATGTTCATGAAAAACATCATTATGTGCAATTTGGATAGCACTTCGATTGTCACAATGAATGATCGTTCCAATATGATAATGCACTCCCATATCTTTTAGTATCCACTATAACCATAAAAACTTTGATGTTGTATCAGCAAGAGCTTAATATTCTGCTTTTGTACTAGAGCCAGCAATAGTGGTCTGTTTCTTGCCATGCCATGAGATAAGTGAGTCGCCCAAAAAGATGTAGTAGCTTGTAGTGGAGCGACAATTGTGAGGGTCATCGGCCTAGTCAACATCATAATAAGTTGTCAACTCCAAGGTAAAATGAGTAGAAAAATGAAGACCATGAAACAATGTACCGTTGGCGTAGCGAAGAAATTGAAGAACTACAGCAAAATGAGTCGTACAAGTGTGTCATGTACTAACTAATAATGTGAACATTATAAGCGATGTTGAAATATATAACAGTGAGATATATAAGACTACCAAACAACTGCCAATAAAATGTAGGATTTGGAAGAAGAGTTCTATCATTGTCATTGAATTTTGCATTCAACTCAATGGGAGCAGAAGCAATCTTGTCATCAATGAGCCCACCCTGAGAAATAAGATCAGTGGTATATTTTGCTTGTGAGAGATAATAACCAAAAGCATCAGACGCAACCTCCAAGCCTATAAAATAGCAGAATCGCCTAAGATTTTTCATTTCGAACTAATTACTAAGACGCTACCAGAGTTTGGTAATGCTATACTGATTCTCTCCAATAATAATCATATCATTCACATATAAGAGCAGCATAATGTATCCATGATGCGTGTGTCGAACAAATAAAGCATGGTCATAAGGATTGGATTTATAGCCCAGAGATTCCATCGTTGAACTAAACTGGGAGAATTATCAAAAAAGTTCTAAACCTTTTGCAATTCTGTCAATTCAGTCATAAACTTATTTTTTTGTCAATTGAGTTTTAAACCTTTTATAATCATATCGGTTTAGTCATTTTGACCAAAATTGGCCTATTGGCGCTGACATGGCCGCTAGAATTTTTTAATAATATTTAATTTTTCGAATTATTTTATTAAAATTTTCATATTTTTTTACCCTCTCTCTCTCTCTCTCTTCTCTCTCTCTCTCTCTCTCTCTCTCTCTCTCCTTTGGCTTTGGCGTCGGCTAGCCCTCGCCGTCGCCAAGTGAGGCTTGATTGGCGAGCTTACCTCACCGTCGTTGGGTGAGGTGAGCTCGCCCAACCACTAGTGGGGCGAGCCTCGTCGGATCTAGCGAGGGCTTGCTCGCTATTGTTGGGCGAGGGCGAGGCGAGCTCGCCTAGCCACCTCAATTCGGCGATTGGCAAGGCTGGCCGGTTGCCGGAGCCAAAGGAAGAAGGAGGGAAGAGAGGGGAGGAGGAAGGAGGAGGAGGAAATAAAGAGAGAGAGAGAGAGAACCCACCCCGCAGTGGACGCGCTGGTTTGTGCCTTGCCCCCTCATCAGGAGGGGAGGGGTTGAAACTCCACACCTCCATTGCGTGACTAAAGTGGACTGCAGTGGGAGGTGGGCCCTCGCGCTAGTGCTCCCCCTGGTTTATGCGGCCGGCTGGCTGTATGGTGATTTCGGGTTCAACAAAAAAAGAAGAGAAAAAAAGATAAAAAATAAAAAAAAAAAAAATAATTCAGAAAAAAATAAAATATTATTAAATTTTTTTTTTTGCTGGTGCAACCAGAGCCACGTTAGTGTTGGCTAGCCAATTTTGGTCAGAATGATTGAATTAGCACAATTGTAAAAAATTTAGAACTCAATTGATAAAAAAAAAAAAAAAAAATTTAGGACTGAGGTGGCACAATTCCAAAAGTTTTAAGACTTTTTTGGTAATTTCACTGAACTAAACTTGGAGTACCATACACAGGGAGCTTGCTTCAATCCATATAATACTCAACATAATCAACACATTTTATTAGATGAATGAGTATAGTGTGCCATATAAACTTCATTCCCGAGATTGCCATTAAGAAAAACATTTTTGACATAATATGTGAATGAATAGCAAAATACTATTTCGTTCATTGACTAATGAATAGGCTTTACACAATGACTATCTAAAGTAACAATTAAGAAAAAATCAAGCATAATATACAGAATTATAGAATCATAGAATATCCTAAATATATCCCTAACATTCTTTAAGATAATCTTGCTTAAACCAAAGGAAACACTGTTAGAAGAGAGATGGCTAGCCCAAAAGAACAAAAGCACTTATGTCCAAAGTTTTAATGCTGAGACAAGCGGATCGAACAATAAAATAGGCCGGACAAACTCTCAATTTCAGGGGCTCATACTGTCAACTCATTTCATGCCCGCAAACTTGTAATTTATCGGGAGATGGCACATCTATACAAGCAAATTGAGAAGATGCATGTACTTTTTGTTTGCACATGTGCGCGACATTTAGTCCTTCGGTAAGATCACTATAGACTTCTACGTGTTATCGTGGATAATGCAAACCCCATTGCATTTAGTATAACTTGGTTCGTTGCTTCCTGCCAAACTTGCTTCAATTTTCACCTTTGTATAATCCGAAACAGTCGAATTTTAAACACGCCTGATTTCATCAATTTATTACGAAGGCTTCAACCAAAGTATGATTAAAGTTTCTTCAAATGTTGGGCATCCGACTGAGATTGAAATGTATTAAGTTCGACATGCAAAAATTAAAACTTTCTTTCGAGGGAAAAAGACACACTCTCTAAGTAAAGCACGCATTATGAGATACAGACAACTTGTATAATTCATATTGGTCATATTCTTAATTTTGTGAGGTTTAGAATTTTAAAACCATCTATTTACCTATGGTTGTGTTTGTTTAAGTTAAAAAAATAATTAACAAATTTTGGGGCACAAGTTGAGGTCACAATTCATTTTAAAGCAAGAACATCCAATTCTTAAAAAGGTTGGCTATAATTTGGGTTAAATGCTTGATATTGTGAGTTGTAGAGCTTTCAAATCATCATATAATTGTGTTCATTTCGGTTTAAAGAGATTCAAGTTTTTATCTACTATCATAAATGTTGGAAATTTTCTATAATATGTGCTTACATTAATTAATTAATTTTCAATTTTAAATAATCAGGTTAATGGATATTTTAATATTTGTTAAACCTTAGAGTGATCTTATTAAATTGGATTTTGACATCTATTAATAACGGGCTTAGTTGAGCAGCAAAGTGTAGGCAATTGTGTTTAATTGAAGCCCGTAATGAGAATGACTTAGTTGATTCTTCTTAATTAATAAGTTAAATTATGTAAATAATTTTCTGCATGTGGTATCAAAACTTATTATATATGATTGTGAAACCCATTTTTTTTTTTTTTTTTTTGGAAACAATCAAAATTTTCCTCTTTGAGCCGAATATAGGCATTATTTTTTCGTGTGGATTTTTGCTCGATTGATTATGAAACCATATGGCTTTTGTTCTATATGTCGAGATTTTCCAACCATATATAATTTGCATAATTTCGTTGAGAATTGAGAGAGAATTTTAAATTTGAAATTCTAGGGTTTATATATAAAAAAAGTTATAGTATTTTCAAATTATTTGTAATTGATTGATGTTTGTTATAAATCGTTGCATGTGTATTGTTATATATATGTTTTAGCGTATCAAAGTAAGTTTTTAGGGCTTAAATTTAAGGAAACTAAGTTTCAGCCATGCGGCTTAGATCCGAAACTTTGAAGCTTGTATGTGGACGATTTACTCGTTTTTTTCTTCGTTTAATTAAATCTAGTTAATTATATTCATGTTATAAGCAAGACCCATGGAGAAATTTCATCAAAAATTAATGTTTCTATGCTATTTTGGAGTTTCGGCTTTTTCGTGACCCGGCTAGAGGTTGAAGAAGACCTCCAGCCGGGCCAGGCCAATGGATGTTTTTAATGGGCTCTGGGCTCACGCCCATTAGCCTAATGAAGAGAGGTCCTGGGCGTGAGCCCAAAACAAAATAAAGGGCCTAGCCCATTTTTATTACATTTTTTATCCGTGGGCCATTTTAATTCTTGGCCCGCCCGTTTTCCAAGCGGCCTGTGTGGGCTCCTGCAGGTCTACGGGCCGGGCACGGGTCAGGGCCCGCGGGTAGGGTCCGAAATATTAAAATAATAAAATAATAAAATAATATTTTTTTAAATAAAAAAATGTGGGAAAATTTTTTGTTTGAAAAAGTGCAATATGATAATTGGAAGCACATGTTGTATAGTGTTTCATATTTTTTGATGAATTTTGTGCATAAATTTTTGGAGTTCCCTATTGATAAAGATTAATATATACAATTACTCGCCCAAATGGGGTTATTGTGAATATTAATTTGGAAAATATCATGAAGTTTAATTCCCATGTTTGAAACATTGAGATGTATAATTGAAAAATATTTTTTTCCCAAAGGGGATAAATATTTTGAAAATTATATGTAATTCCCTTTTATGTTGATATTATGGAGATGTATGATTTAAAGGATTTGTTTGCCCAAAGGGGATGGGTCATTGACAATTATATGTAATTCTCTTTATTGTTGCTTTACAAACTTCATGCCGTGGAAAATAATGATGCATTGTGCACTCTGCCCAAAGGAGAGTTTATAGTATACTAATTAATTTTATTGAATTGCTTATTGCCCATAATTAATCTAATTGCATTATGTGTGACAAAAAAATATTTTCGTTGTAAATAACAACAATGTCATGATTGAAATGTTAATTGGATAAAATATTATATTGTTAAGGATTTGGTCAAAAAGGGAGACATTGGGCGCGTTTGGTAATGTTTATGTTCAAAAATTATTCTAGGGAACAGAAATAAAAAAAACTATTTCTACTCCGAGGAACAATTTTTGAACAGAAGAAGGCGTTTGATAAACTTGTTCCGGAAATAAAAAAATGAACAAAAACACGTTTGGTAAATTTGTGTTCTTTTTTTGTTTCTTTTTTTTTTTATAATTTTTTATAATTTTAATTTTTTTCTTTTTTTTTTTTTTTCTTCTTTTGGCCGGTCACCGGCCTCGGCCATGGCGCGACCAGGCCGACGAGGGGGTGGCGGCCTCACCCGGCCACGGCGAGGCTCGTTGGCCCCCGGCGAGGCCAAGCCTCGCCGTGGTTGGGCAAGGCTCGGCCTCACCTTGGTTAGGCGAGCTTGGGCTCACCCAGATTCGGTGAGCCCAAGCTTGCCCAGCCTTGCCCTGCACCAGCGAGGCTCGGCCTCGCTAGGCCATTGCCAGGCCAACAAGCCTTGCCGGTGGCTGGGCGAGCTCGGGCTCGTCGGATGCGGGCGAGCTCGAGCTCACCCAGTCAAAGCGAGGCCGAGCCTCGCTAGGGCTGGCAACGCTCGGCCTCGCCGAAGTGTCGCCAGCCCTTGACGGCCAATCGCTGACCATGGCTGAGGCCGGCGACCGACCACGAAAAAAAAAAGAAAAAGAAAAGAAGAAAAAAAGAGAAGAAAAAAGAGAGGAGAGAGAAAATTTGTTCTTAAAAATTGTTCCGAAACAAGAAACATGTTTTTCTTGTTTCTCGTTTTTCGTTCTGTTCCAAATGTGTTCTGGGAACAAAAAAATAGATTTGGAACAAAACGCAAACAAATGCATTTATGTTTTTTTTTTGGTTCCTTGGAACAAAAAAACAGGATTTTTGTTCATAAACAGAAAAAAAGAACGTTAACAAAACGGGGCCATTGTGATTCAGAATATCGAACTAAGTCTATATCCAATCCTCTAACAAAATGTTTACCACTCATTTTGTTTAAAGAGTATGTAAAGAATATGGGTGTTTTAGATTCTTTTGATTTCTTTTGTTAGTGGGAACTATATAATTTGTATTTTTGGATATTATAATTATATGCATATTGATAATGCTTTTATGATGTCTAATAAAGCATTTATTTTCAATGATTGTTATTATTGATTCTATCGTTATTCTTTCTCCTATTGACTGAGAAATGAAAATATAAAATAGTATCTTTAAACAAATTTTAGTTTAAAGATGACTGGATGTCACTAATTATGAGATCTCATGTTGGATTGTGACATAGTCATGCAATTTCATATTGTTTAGAAATTGCGTTAATGTAGTTTCATGTCGTTGAGAAATTGCATTGAGGACTAATAAGAAATAGTATATATTTTGATTACATGTTGGCATTATTTTTTACTACACTACTAGGGCCATAATCCATGAAGAAATAATGCTCATTATATGTGATTATGGAATGTCATGTGTAGTGATATTTTCTTAACACATTGATCCCCATAGTCCTATACTTAGGTTATATAGGATTAGATTGGTTTTGATATGCTGTTATTGGAATATTAATTTTAAAGTTGTGGCCACATAAAACAAAATTTTTAGTTATTAACCCGATAGTGTCGTTTTCAATATAAAATCTTTTTCAAAATAAAATAAGTTAATTAATGTAGCTTAAGTGGGAGAATGCTGGAAATTTTCTATAATATGGGCTTACATTAATTAATTAATTTTCAATTTTAAATAATTGGGTTAATGGATATTCCGATATTTGTTAAACCTATAGTAATTTTATTGAATTAGGTTTTGGCATCTATTAATAACGGGCCTAGTTGAGTAACAAAATGTAGGCAATTGTGTTTAACTGAAGCTTGTAATGGGAAGGGCCCAATTGACACGCTGTTGATTAGGGTTTGCTAGGTCTCTATCTGGCCTACAAAATGGTCGGTTATACCTATCGATTGCTTGAATTCCATTGAAAGCTGCTATATCAAAATAGGTCATAGAGAGGAAGATTTGACATTCCGATAGAGCTCTAATTATCAGATTGATCTATTTTTCTTCAAGTAGGTATGCTTTAACTTCGCTGTATTTATTGATCTCTATGTTTTATAGTCATATATGGATTCAATTCTTCTTAATTACTAAGTGTTGACATTTAAATTTTGGGGACCCGTTTATTCATTTATCACATTAAAAAATTAAAGTTTAATTTTATCCATGAAAAATATTAATTACATAACATATAAATTTAGGTGCATTTATTTTTAATTTGCATTTTTTGCATTTATTTATTGACTGGTGGTATATGAGTTTGAATTAGTGGTTTTGAACTTTAATTTGGCGGAGTAGGACTAAGCCACGAGGCGAACGAATTAGCCCAAGCCTGTTTTTATTTTTATTTTTATGATTGAAAATTATTTTGTGAAAAATAAAGATTTGAAATCTTTCCGGGATATGATGGAATTTTCTGAATAAAGCAGATATGACAACAAATATTGCGTTCAAAAAATCAGATGTTGCATTTGGAAAAAAAAATCTTTGTGGATATGAATTTTGAAAAATTAAAACCTTAACTCGTGGCCTATAAAAAAAAAAAACAAATAGGGTTTTGGGGCTTCTCTTCGTTTAAGGTAGAAAAAAAAAAAAAGACAAAAAAGAAGGGAAAAGTCAACAGAAGCTTTGGCTCCTGCAGAGAGGGTATAGAGTCGTATAGAGAGACCGGTGAGAGATGTTAAAGAAGCTGACTTGAAGACTGCATCTGTGGCAATGCATAAGAAGACTGCGTCTGTGGCAATGCATAAGAAGACTGCGTCTGTGGCAATGCATAAGAAACGAAGAAGCATTTGAAGATAGTAAATTCAAGACTGACTCAAAAGAGAGTTTGCTCATCACACGTGTTTGCAGAGCTTCAAGACTTAAAACAGAAGTTAACACACGTGTTCTAATACATTAGGGCGGTTAGTACGTTAGATATAAAACCAAAGTTGTTAAGCCGGTGTTGAGTAGGTTGAGCCGGTATTGAGTCGGTTGATTCGTTTTACATCATCTGCCTTGAGTATAAAATACAGAGGATAGAATAGAGAGGAAAGTAAGGGGAGAAGAACGAGTAGTGCAATTGAAGAGCATATGGAAAAAGCTCTCGATTGAATGTATGCTTTGCTCTTGTTTGATTCAAGAAATAAAGAAATCTTTCTTCTACATCTTGTGTTCTCTCGCTTTTCGTTTCTCTGTTCTTCATTTCTTCTTCTACATCTTGTGTTCTCTGTTCTTCGTTTCTTTGTTCTTCGTTTCTTCACATGGTATCAGAGCTATCCTGAGAGCTCTAGTTTTTTTTCTACTATACTGTTCGAAATCCTGTAGAGTCTGTGTGATCCAGAAGATAGTAAGAAGATCAAGAGCAGAATCTGGTTTCTGGTTGATAATAGTCGAGAAAGCGTATCTTCAAAAGCTTCTGGAAAATACAGAATGGCAGCAAGGATACGAAGTATCCATTCCCGATCCATGTCAATATAGCCAACTTTGTTACAATAAAACTAGCTGAAGATAATTTTCTACTTTGGCAAGCACGGTTTCACGGAGTTCTGCGAAGTCGGGATCTTTTTGGATTCATCAATGGCGAAACACCACCACCAGCTCAAATGATGCAGGTTGAGATTGAAGGTAATGAAACAGAAGTGGTGAATCCTGATCATACAGATTGGATGAAAACTAATCAGTTAATCTCATCCTGGATAAGTGGAGCAATGTCTGAGAATATTTTAAGCTTGATCATTGGGCTAGAGACATCATATGAGGTATGGCAGACTCTTCTTAATCGTTTCACACAAAAGTCGGTAGCAAAAGAATTCGAACTAAGGGGAAAACTGCAAGCATGTCAGAAAAGAGATAGAACATTGAATGTGTATCTTCGAGAGTTTAAGTCTATTTGTGATCAGCTTAATGCCATTGGAAAACCTGTTGATGAGATAACCAAGATGTTTGGTGTTCTCGAGGATTAGGTTCAGAATATGAAAGTTTCAGAACAACAATGTATTGCTTAAAACCTCAACCAGATTATGATGAGGTTATCTCTCAGCTTGAGAGATTTGAAACTAGGCTACAAACATACTTTGTGAATCGATATAATCCTAATCTAGCCTACTATGGCCAAAGAAAGTCTGCTGGAATTGTGCAAAACTCTAACTTCAGAAATCAAAGAGGAAATAGTCGAGGTGGATACAGCTATGGCAGGGGACGTGCAATGAATATTAGAGGTCCTGGTAATGACTATGTTGAAACAGGAAGAAATCAACATTACAGGATGAATAACCCGAATCTGAAATCAAGAAGATCAGGTTAACAAGTTGTCACATAACTGGTCTAACTATGGACAAGGGGTTCAGACCATATGTAAATTCTTCTCAAAAGTATCAAGCCACTAAGTCTTATCCACCACAAAGTGTAGCATCTGATCGAATATGCGAGTGTGAAAATAGCAAGTAATAGTCCATTAGAATGCCAAATCAGAAGAGACCGGGACATGACACTTCGATGTTGGCATCGCTTTGATAATTCATATCAAGTAGATGAAATACCAACTGCACTAGCAGCAATGCATATTGAAGACTCACATGGCACTGAATGGTATCCAGATACAGGAGCCTCGGCCCATATCACTTTGCAGATCTGGTATGCTTCAATACTGTTCTTTATATAATGGGACTGATACTGTTATGGTAGGAGATGGTTCTTGTTTATCAATCTCATGTGTCGGTGATGGCTTATTGCATACAAAAACTAGCTCATTACCATTAAATGAGGTATTGATAGTTCCAAAAATAAAGAAAAATCTCTATGTCTGTTTGAAGTTAATGAGATGATTATCCCCTGTTCTTTTATTTTTGACAAACATGGGGTATATCTAAAGGACAACCGCAACAATACAACGGTGAGGCTAGGAAGCAAAGTCAAGGGACTGTACCAAGTTGACCCTAAAGTCACGAAGTTTTCTTCACTCAAGTTCAAAAGAAGTAGGAGAAGACTTATGGCATCGGAGGCTGGCACATACCGGTTTAAAAACGGTGAAGTATTTGCGAGTCGGCACCTAATTCGATGTAATTCAAGAACTCAAAGCATATGCAGTAGTTGCCAGATTGCTAAGAGTTCAGCCTTACCCTTTCCTATGTCGACTATACATCTAATACTCCTCTAGAAAAGATACATTGTGATGTGTGGGGACCCTCACCAGTTCAGTCTTTTCAAAAATTTCGATACTATGTCATTTTTGTGGATAATTTCTCTAGATACAGTTGGCTGTATCCAATGAAATAGAAGTCAGAATTTTATGACATCTTTGTCATGTTTCAAAAGCAAGTCGAGAATCGGTTTGATCATAAGATCAAAATCTTTCAAAGTGTGATGGAGGAAGTGAGTTCACCAGCAACAAAGTTGAGAATTATCTACAACAATGTGGAATTAAACAGCACATTTCTGTCCTTATACACCGAACAGAATGGTCTAGTTGAAAGAAAACATCGACATGTGGTGGAGTTAGGACTAGCAATGCTATACCATGCCAAAGTACCCTTAAAATACTGGGTAGATGTTTTCATGACAGCAAATTACATCATTAATCTGCTTCCTGCTTCAAAGCTCCATATGAATTCACCCTACAGAAAATTGTATCAACAAAAACCAAGCTATACACATTTAAGGGTCTTTGGATGTGCTTGTTATCCTTGCCTCAGACCTTATGCACAGCATAAGCTTGATCCAAGATCTCTTATATGTATCTTTTTGGGATATAGTGAAAGACATAAAGGATATCGATGTCTTTTACCCACTAATGGACATGTCTATGTAAGTCGTCATGTAGTGTTTGATGAATAAGTTTTTCCTTTCACCAGTCAACTACCAACTGAGTATCATCAAGGTACAAACTTGTACAAACAGTGGATAGATGGAGTAACCTTTCTAGACTCTATAACTACAGAACAAGTTCAGTCTACGTCCAATAAACATATGGGATCTTTGCAAGATACTGGATTGATACAGAATTCTCACTTTCATGCATCGATTCTACCTTGAATTAGCACAAATGCATACTGAGGAACCAATAGGTTCTATGCCAACACTGCCAGAGGTTAATACTGATCAAGCACAAGGCAGTTCTCCAGACAATACACATTCTACTGAATCATTAAAATGCATACTGAGGAACAAATATGTTCTATGCCAACACTGCCAGAGGTTAATACTGATCAAGCACAAAGCAGTTCTCCAGACAATACACGAGGTATAATGTCTGTTCATCCTATGCAAACCAGACTAAAATCTGGAATAGTCAAACCTAATCCCAAATATGCATACTTGACTGAGTATAAAGTTCCTCTTGAACCAAAAACAGTCAAATGCACCGGCGTACGAGAGGATGGTATCAAGCAATGCAAGATGAAATGGATGCATTATACACAAACCAGACATGGGAATTAGTGCCTCAAACTGATCACATGAATGTCATAGGGTGTAAGTGGGTGTTTAAAACTAAACTTACTGCAGATGGTCAGCTTGATAGACTAAAAGCAAGACTAGTAGCTAAGGGGTTTCATCAAGAAGAAGGTATTGATTTCACAGAGACCTTCAGCCCTGTCATTAAACATGCTACTATTCGAATTGTTCTTTCGTGGCAATGACAAAGCATTGGACAATCCATCAGCTTGATGTTAAGAATGCATTCCTACATGGCACTTTGAATGAAACAGTATATATGCAACAACCACCAGGTTTTATACATCCTCAGAAGCCTCATCATGTATGTCTGCTTAAGAAATCCTTGTATGGTCTTCGTCAAGCACCCCGAGCCTGGTTTGATAAATTCAGTAACTTTCTTCTTGAGAATGGGTTTTCTTGAAGACCACGGATCCTTCATTATTTGTGTTTCATCATGGCTCGGACACCATACTATTATTGCTCTATGTAGATGATATTGTGCTCTTTGGAAGCTCAGCTCACTTACTCTCTCACTTGATTCATCTACTAAGCCTTCAATTTCATATGAAGGATCTTGGTCTTCTGCATTATTTTTGGGAATTGAGGCTAAACAAACTTCACAAGACTTATTTCTTTCGCAGACCAAATATGCTCTTGATTTACTTACTCGAGCTAATATGAAAGATTGCAAACCTGTTTCTACTCCTCTCTCATTGCGGTGC
Organism: Eucalyptus grandis; assembly: GCF_016545825.1. Taxonomy (NCBI): domain Eukaryota; kingdom Viridiplantae; phylum Streptophyta; class Magnoliopsida; order Myrtales; family Myrtaceae; genus Eucalyptus; species Eucalyptus grandis. Next base: position 11,367,106 of record NC_052617.1, on the reverse strand, counting down.
GGTCTGCAGCCATGATAACTGATGACACATTATTGCAGCATCCTCTTGAATATCGAAGCCTTGTGGGTGGACTTCGGTATCTCACTATAACTCGTCCAGATATTGCTTATGCCACTAATCTTCTCTGTCAAAAGATGCAGCAGCCCACTTTAGGTGATTTTCACAAGCTAAAAAGGGTTCTTCGATATGTGAAAGGCACTTTGTTGCTCTTGGATTAACCATTCATTCCATGACTTCATGCATTTGTATGGTTTTGCGATGATTGGGCGGGATGTAGTACTACCAGCGATCTACCTTTGGTTTTTGTACATATCTTGGCTCCAACCTCATTTCTTGGTCAGCAAAACGACAATCTACAGTTTCGTTCCTCGACGAGGCTGAATATCGAGCTTTAGCCTCGGCTACTGACTGATCTTACATGGGTTAGTTTTGTCCTTCGAGACATTGGCATTGGTTTATCTGCTCCAACATCTCTCTTTTGTGACAACAAGTCAGCTATTGCTCTTTCACTTAATCTTGTTTTACATGCTCGCACAAAGCATATTGAAGTAGACTTTCATTTTGTTCGTGAAAAGGTTGCTAGGATCTTTAATTGTCTCTTATATTCCAAGTTTCGCCAACTTGCAGATATTTTTACAAAATCTTTACCTCGCTTCCTACATTTTAATCTTCGAATCAAATTGGGTTTGGGGTATTTACCCCCTCCCAATTTGCGGGGATGTTAAAGAAGCGACTTGAAGACTGCATCGTGGCAATGCATAAGAAGACTGCGTCGTGGCAATGCATAAGAAGACCGTTGTCGTGGCAATGCATAAGAAACGAAGAAGCATTTGAAGATAGTAAATTCAAGACTGACTCAAAGAGAGAGTTTGCTCATCACACGTGTTTGCAGAGCTTCAAGACTTAAAACAGAAGTTAACACACGTGTTCTAATACATTAGGGCGGTTAGTCTGTTAGATATAAAACCAAAGTTGTTAAGCCGGTGTTGAGTAGGTTGAGCCGGTATTGAGTCGGTTGATTCGTTTTACATCATCTGCCTTGAGTATAAAATACAGAGGATAGAATAGAGAGGAAAGTAAGGGGAGAAGAACGAGTAGTGCAATTGAAGAGCATATGGAAAAAGCTCTCAGTTGAATGTATGCTTTGCTCTTGTTTGATTCAAGAAATAAAGAAATCTTTCTTCTACATCTTGTGTTCTCTGCTTTTCGTTTCTCTGTTCTTCATTTCTTCTTCTACATTTTGTGTTCTCTGTTCTTCGTTTCTTCACAAGAGAGAAGTGACGTGAGGGAGAGAGAAAAACAAAAAAATTGTGCCTTTGTTCATCTTCCTCGTGGGTTTCTTCTCCGCGAACCCCCCACGCTGCTCCGTTACAGGCCACGCTGCCGCGACCCTACGCCGCCCACTGCCGGCCTCCATCTGCGAGCACCCGCGCCAGCCCTGTCGCCAGCGCTCGTATCCGGGCCTTCGTCGTGCTTCCACAGCCGCGAGCACCCCCGCGACTCTACAACCCGCTCGCCACCAGATTCCGTCGGTGCCTTCGCCACTCTGCCCCCGCGCCGGCCGCTGCACCATCAACTCCGCTCGAGCCCCCTGCTGCCGAACTCGCACCGCCTCCGCAACAGCAACTCGAAGCCCGCGACGCTCCCGTTACCGTCGCTCCGCCACTGCCGATCCCGACAAGCAACTCCGTGAAGCTACCCTTGCCTCGACGTGCCCCGGCCCGCGATGCAGCCCCTACCGATCGACGCCCGCCACGGTGCTCTGTCCCGCCACCGCCTCGTCCCACCGGACGCCAAGCCGACGCTTCCGTAGCTAGATTCGACCACCGCGACACCGCTCGACTCCGCACGCCGCCCACACGTGACTCTCCTCCGCCGGCCGAGTCGGATCGCACCGCCGCGACGATTGCAACCGAACCACTTTGCTGCCCCCTCCGGACGGCGCCATCACAAGCAGCTCGCCACCTCGCCGCGTGTCCGCCGCCCTTCGCGAGCCCGCACCGACGGACCGCAGCCGCTTGCCCCCGCAACGCTACCGAGCTCCGCTGCCAAGATTCCTCTGCTCAAGCCCGTGCACAGCCGCGCTACTCTCCTTCCGCCGCAGCCACACGCACCGGCGTGCCGCGCCGCCGCCTCCCCGCAGACCACCTTCGGCCACCGGATCCCTCGCCGGAGCTCTAACACGGGCGACCACCCAACGGTAGGGGTGTAAACGGTTCGGTTCGGTTCGGTTCGGTTCGGTTTTTGAAGAACCGAACCGAACCGTTAGAGAAAATTTTCAACCGAACCGAATAAGTCCCGAACCGAACGGTTCGGTTCGGTTCGGGACGGTTTTTCGGTTTTCAAATTTTGGGTTTCGAGTTTTCAGTTTTTTTTTTTTTTTGGGACGGCTTACCTTCTATATAAGCTCCTTGAAGCATTGATTGACGTTCTCTCTAGTTTTTGTGCTATATTCAAGAAACGAATATCTATGTCTTTGAGCTAGATCTCTTCCTTCTTCCTTGTTACTGCCCTTTCACTCTCTTGAAATTATCACATCATGAGAAGCGAGATGACTTCTCTTCGAAGAGAAGTCAAGCAAGAAGAAACCAGGGAGGATAAGAAGCGACGATGAGGACGGGAGCTCGGAATGTTGTGTGAGAATTCTTTGGAAGGAGGATGGCCTCCCGAGATGTGGTTTCTTTTGTGGGCTTGTCCCGTTGAGCTCGGAAATGGCTCGAGTTTTGCATTGCTTCCAATCTAGTTGGGTTTCAAAAGGAAGCGAAAGCTTCACTTTTGACTTTCGGGGTTTCATGGGCAACTAGTCCTGGATAAAAACTGCCTTGCTTTTAGCTTTTCCAATCTTAATTTGTTCCCAAGAGGAATATTTGGTCCTACATGTAGTGTAGCGATTTTAAGTGTTTTTTTTTTTTTTACACTAGTGATTCGTAAATACAGCCATAAGCATATGGAATCGTGATAAAGTATGCTAACAACTTATCTTCTCATCTGAATGTTCTACTATAGTCTTTATGCCTCACATCACATTTCACTAAGCAAGTATACCCATTTAGTCTAGGAAATTGTCCTTCTCCAAGGACAAGAGAATCAAGACCGCTTTGAGACTTCAAAAAGATGCTGTGTAGCATCCCCATTGTACAACAAAATCGGTGTTGACAAAGCTCAACAGGGATTCTCTTCACCAAAGAAGAAGAGAAAAGAAGAAGAAAGAATCCCGGATTAACAAGAACTCAAAGGAAACTAGTGCTTTTCATCCATAAAACAAGTATCATAGGGCAATTAATTATTGCAAGAATCCAAATTATAGTCATGGCAAGGAGCAAAAGTAAATCACATTAGACATCCATTCAGTCACTTCTTTAACCCCACGATGCTGAGACAAAGCGACAACATATATCTCCATTATATTACAACCGCTTCTTCTATATGATTCAAACTACGAGTTCTCCAACGGCTCAAGGCCATTACGCCTCGGGAATGGCAAGTTTCTCACGCATCTCCACGGGAGTTGTGTGCACGCTAAGCCCAATAACCACAATGCTGCTCCTTTCTTTTGTATACCCTGACCAAAACAATTGAAATAAAATTAGTGATCTCAACTTAGGAATCTGATGTCACAATATATACTTTTCGCTTCTGTGTTTTCTATTTGCATCATTGCTTGAAAAGGAAGAAAGTCACTCTCTATGAACATGCAAGATTGTTTTAAGCTCAACATATCTAAGAAGAGAGGGAAATAAGTAGTTCCACCTCAAAGGTGAAGAAAGGGGTACATCACCATAGGAACAGAATAAAATCCAAATTGCTTAAACCCCAGACTAGATTCTCAAGTTCAATCAAATCATTATGGTTTTATAGATAAATTCCCTCTGAAGAAGGCAAGGACACATAATAGAGAAGGCAAGGACACATAACAGAGACAGATCCAAGGCCCAAAACTTTTAGCTACATTAGATGCTATCTATGGAAGATGGTAGAATTCAAGTTCGTATAGAAAAGAAATAGGAAAACAGACGAAAAGAGTCAAGAATCTACAATGAGAAGTTGGAACCCTTTTCCAATTGTCGAACTTGATACTTTTGTGAAAAGAATAATTGTTTAAACCAAACACGAGATAAAGAGACAAAGGGAAAAAGAAAAACAGATGAAAAGAATCAGGCATAAGCTCCTATATTCAAGTTAAAATCTTATGAAGTTATAGGACTTCTTAGTGGATAACACTTGCCTAACCTTTCACTTGTTTGATAATAGTCGGTTTTATTAACAAGCCCAAAGAGTGAGTTTAAGTCCTGAAGCATCCACAATGTCCTCAAGGCCCCAGAGGCATTAGTTTTCCCTTAAAAGAAACTATCGAAATCACTCCAACCATGATCATCAATAAATCTAAAAACTACCTTTGCTGAGTTAATTTTCAGGTTCTACGAGGCAATGACGGAGCCACTCCTCAAACAAGTATAGTTGATCCCTTAATATTTGCATTGCCAAGCTGCTTTGAGGGGCAAACGGAATAAAAAAAAAACAGTTTATGCAGTCTGATAATTCAAGAATTAGAAGGAACTGCCCAAAAGCTCTAAAAATCCACCGCCATCATTAGAACTTCCATCTAAAGCCTGAATTTGCTCATGATGTTCTGTCCATCAAATGTACAAGAGCCTCTCGTCATCAAACAAAAGTTTCCCTAAACTCTTTAATCTGTAGGGGACTTTAGCACATAAGTCTGCAATAAAGTGGACAGAGCATGAAAGAATCAAGGCAACATTTCAACGACCGTAATAAATAAAACAAGCAAAACCTAACTGAAGTTTCGCTCAGCAACTCAATTTACAGACACCATACACTACCCTGAAATCAATAATGGGAAAAACCAACCCTTTTCGCTTCCCACACTGGAATCGACCAAGCAAGAGATCGACACCGGATGAAACCACAAGCATAGCCAGCATACTCAAATCCCATAATTCCAAAATCAACTCCCCGCCCAGGGGACAAAAAGCAATTTTTACAAAACGAAAGTAGAGCCCAGTTCATCCGATCAGTCCAGCTGAATGTCAAGCTGAACTCCACCCACAAAATTCATCAATCTGACAACCCTCTGACACACTCGATGTGCACGAATTGCACGCGAGAATCACCATCAACCAAGATTCGAGAGAAAAGAGTCACCTTTACGAGAGAAAAGAGAGAGGGGGGTTGCGCCGTGGTTTCCCAAGGTAGCGAAGACGAGGAGGAGGAGATTTTTGTTTGGTCTTAGCCAAACATCGTGTAAAGTGACGAAGAGAGACTTTGGCCGCCCCGACCCAAAGCGGCGCGCGCCGTCGCAGAAGGAAGAGGGGCTCTGTCCCTCAATCGGTTGCCGTCGCCGTCGCAGTCGCCGTGCTACCGCCGTCGCCGTTGCAGTCATCGTCCCTGCCACCGTCGCCGTCCCTGCCGCCGTCGCCGTTGCACCTCCAAGCCGACCAAGAGGAGACATGAGACGAGAGGAGAGGGCAAGAGTCGAGACAGAATAAAACCTAGAGTCGGGACCGACGGGACGGGAGAGAATAAACCGAACCGATAAAAGAGATTTTATCGGTTCATGGTTCGGTTCGGTTCGGTTAACCGATAAAAACCGAACCGATAAAAGAGATTTCGGTTTTAACGAGAACCGAACCGAATCGAAAAAACCGATTTTTTCGGTTCAGTTCGGTTCGGTTTTCGGTTCGGTTCTTGACACCCCTACCCGACGGCGCTGCTGTCCCTTTCCAAGTCTCCCTTTAGGTGTTTTTTGTTTATGTTATTATTCTACCAATTGAAACATTGGGAGTTGATTCGTAGGGGTTTTGTCCAAAATTTTGTAATTATTAATTTGATCCGTAAGACGTCGGATCATTTTCTTAATTACATTAATTTTTGGGCATTTTGATAGTATTTTAATTGTTAAATCATTATAATTATTAATTTGATTCGTAAGATTTCGGATCAGATTTTTAATTATTTGAATGATGTTTAAGGTTAAAGTAATTGTTAATTTAACCCATGAGACGATGGATTATTTTTTTGATTATTTTAATCATTTATTTGTTGAATATCTTGATTGTTTAGATTTAACATTTATTTAATAATTACTTGTCTTGGAAAAACATTAAAAAAATTAAAAGAAAAATCAAAATCTTGCATCAAAGCATGTAGGTTTAATAAATCAGACATGTAGGATTATGTTATGAAATTTTTGTCATCTAGTGATTGTTGCTAGTTTCATTTAGTTAGAAATTGCTCGTCATTAGAATTAGGTCATTTGATTAATTTAAATTGCATATTTAATTGTTGCATTTCTTTAATTTCGAATTTAATGGAAAATACAAAATTTTTTAAAATAAATTCATTTCATGCTTTAGGATAGATTGCATGCTTATTCATATTAAATACAAAATTGAGTGATTGCGTGTTAATTAGAAATTATATCTAGGATCGTTGATGTGAATTCTAATCTAACATTGCAGATGCTTTCGTTGTTATGAGGTAAGTTTTGCAATTTATTCATTTGCTTTCTTGAGGGCTAAATTGATGGTTTGCGCATCACCTCACATGTTAGGGAGGTAAATTAAAATCAATTCAAGTTGCCTGTAAAATATTTTTTTTTTAAATAAAAAGGGAAATGTACCGAAATGGCGTTAGAGAAATCTAGCATAACCAAGTCCCCATACTCATAATCTCTAATTGGTAGGAGTAAAGTAAATCTCCTGTTATTTTACTTGAGTTTCTAATCGACCCACTTAAAAACTTGAACCTAAGTTGCGAATTGATACTGGCTTGGGAGAGCCTGAGCTAAGTTTAGTCTTAGTAATCTATTAACCTAATTTTAGGTGGTGCACCTGAAATTTAGATTGCTACAATAAGTTAAATTATGTGAATAATTTTCTACAATAAATTCTTTGAAGTGATCATTTGGATTTACACATCTAAAATAAGGACACTTGTCCTCGAACATATATGTATATATATGTATACAGACATACACGAACTAGTATTATTCTTCAATGAATCACTTTGTGTATCCTTATATTCATATATTGTTTATCCTTCGGTTAAATGGATTTGAAAAGAATGTTTAGATTTACGATGAATAAAAACTTCTTCATTGTCTTCCCAAAGATGAATCGGCAAGAAAGTAATTTGTTGCTTCTAAGGATACATTGAGTAAAACTAAAATGTGAAGCTTCGGATCACAAATTTTTTATAGCTATACATGGGAGCCACCAGAGCCAATTAGCCACTTGGGTTAAAATTTCTAATCCATGCATGCATCGTGTAATGTGTATGTATAATTTCCCAAGTGGTTCTTTTAATTACATTTTATCTAGTTAACAAGTACAGATTCGTTTACACCAGACCCAAAATCTAGACCAAAACATAAAGAAGCTAATATCCCAAATCAAAAGCATAATACTACACTTAACCAATAAGACCTACTCAATTAAATGCCTAAAAAAGCTTGTCGATCATAAATGTTAAGTTAATAGGCTTGGCCCATGAAACCCATCGATGGGTCTAAAGAGCTCATCGATTAGGAGTTTTCAATGAAGAGAGTTTTAGTAGAGATCAAGACATGTGTGGACGATTGATCGATTCCAAACATGAATGAAAGTTGAATTTGAGCCAAGAAGGATCCATCAACTAAGGGATAACAATAGCTAAAGGATTGAAAGCGGTCACAAGTCATCTTGAAGTAGCGTGAGACAATTAGAGATTCTTGCATAGGAAAATCAAAGACGCACAACAAAATCGCCCATTAAAGATGAAGAGGAATAAGAGTTTGCACACTTATTTACACATGCACATATCTTTCAAATCGTTTCAATACTTTGAACGAGAATCATGCTGCATCTATCAAGGAGTCCATCAAGTTAGGAAAAAATTATTAAGATCATATCTTTGTTGAGGGTTTGAGTTTCAAATTCAAATTAGATTATTCCTAAGTTTAATATTTGTCTTTGAGTAGGAAAGCTTTCAAGTTGAGTCTTACTTTATCTATGCTTTTTATTGATTTCCTTTGAAAAGTATATCGTTCAACTCTGGTCACTGTTCCGATTCAATCACAATCTTTGCAATTTCCTTATTGATCTTTAAGTAATTGTTTTCTGACATTGGAGAGGAGAATACGAAGCTCTTAGATCTGCAAGATAAAGGACCATAGAACTACGTGGTAGATAGAATTAGCGTTAGGTGATGATTACCATTTATAGCGAGCCATCTTACGGAGAGATAAGGTTGAGGTACCCGCTAGAACACCAAAAGGGCGTGCGTTAAAGTATTTAAGTATTTCGAGGAGAATCTGAAATTAAATAACAGAAATCAATGATTCCAGCAAACTTGGATTGATGGTCATGGCAGATTATTGAGAAACCGCGAGCCCCTTTAGAGCCATTTTCGTGAAGAACGGGAAAAACTCCATTCAGGGAATTACTTAACGTCGACATCTGCGTGCATTAGATCATGAATGAACAGCCCGGAGAGATGCCAAGTAGAGATTGTTGAAGGAGTACGCGGACAGTTTCTTCTGAACTTGCAAATATTTGTCGAACCTGACTTAATTTTAGGTCTCAAATCTTCCACGTCCGGGTAGATTTTTATTTATGCAGGATATAACGGATGAATGACATGCAAACAAAAAGAAGAAAATGGTTTCGACTTCCACAACGAATGTCTAAACGACTTTGAATGCGTAGTCCACAACTAATACCATGATAAAATTGAGTTCTGAGTTTGGTAAAAACAAGACAAGTCAACGAGAGCCTAAAATCAGCAAAGAGGGAACACTGGTGGTGCTTGGAACGTGGACCTTATGACGAGAAGCGCTTGCAATGTGGACCCAAAGATAGACGAGGTGGCACAGTCCGCTTGATTTCATCATCGACGGAATTAGTTTTATCGGAGGACTCAGAGTTATTGTGAACCTTCCCATTCCAACTGACACTCCAAGGCTTCTTCGAGCTCTTCTTGCTGAGGAGCAGATGAAGACGCACAGGTAGAAGTGAAGCTCTTGACCTCGAAATACTTGATCAGGAACGGGATGCTCGATCCAATGACCCCCACAGAAAACTCCAACCACACAACATCGCTCGGTATGACGCTGTACAGCCCCGTCATGAAGGCAACCATGGTCCCCCGAGGAGATGTAAAGCAGTTTCTTACTGTACACGATGGCCCTTCTCAAGGCCATTTCCTCGGCAAGCATGGCTGAGATCAAGAGGAACAGGACTGTCAGGGAAGTAGATACAGCGAGGACGTCGGCTAGGATGAAGACCTTGAAAGCGGTTTTATCAATGAGGATAGGCTGGCCAGGTTTGTGGTTTTTTTGGCCGCTTAATTTCGCCGGAGGTGGGTGCTGAGGGAAGTCATGGAAGTTGCATAAGGGGGATGGCAGCGGTGGAAGAGTGTCAATATCTTCAGGAGTGTCAATATCTTCAGGCGTCAAACCACCAGGCAATGTGAAGGCGGCGGCAAAAGTGATGGTAGCAAGGAGGGTGGCCACGACGCAGAGGGCATTGGCGTGGCCCTTGAGGTCGGCTTCGGGCTTGTCGAGGAAGGTGGGTTGGCCGGCGGGGTGGTTCCAGGTCTGAGGCTTTCGGCCAGCCGGGATGGACTTCAGGTATCGGTAAAGGTAGTCCTGCAGATGAGCAATAACGATCAGCAGTTAATAGAAGCAGGTGACGGAAATAGACCATTCTATTTTATGGTAAGGCTCGTGTGAATTTTCAAGGTCGTCAACAGCCTAGATTTCCCGCCAAATAACGTAAATCTATATAGATAGATCGGTTAGAGGAAGCACTAGTTTAAATCCCCCATATGGATACAATCTTTATAGAATTTTATTGAGTCTGCCACGTAGTTCTGTAAATTAGTTTTAATACCTCTATTAATATACAAAGCCCAATATATGAGCTCCAATAGATTTATTTACTCAATTTAATAAGAAGTATCAGTAAGCACTATAACATATGACGACAATAATGGGTTATGGCGAAAAAAATGTTGACAATATTATAGAGAAAAGAACAAACCAAATTCCAGCTCAAATTTTCACAAAAAATTTGGACCAACTCATATAAATCTTGAGTGCTCTTTATTATTCCGTTGATTTCTCTGATAACTATTTTTGTCCCTCATTAAAATTATGTTACAAAATCTTTTAATTTTCTCGCTATTTCACCACATAACCCGACGCAGAATCCCATGTGCAAAAGATAATTTAGTCAGATGAGCTAATAATTACCTTCCTCTTGGTGTATTGCCACTCAGACTCACAAATATCCAGAAACGTGCAGCCCTCGTCGTTCTTGGCCCTCAGATCCACCCCAGGAATCTTCAGCAACCTCTTCACCATTCTGTAGTTCAGGTCCCCAGCCGCCACGTGCAGCGGCGTGTTCCCAAAGCGGTCGGCCTCGTTCACCAGCCTCACCAGCTCGGGCAATCTCAACACCGCCTTAGAGTGTTTCGGCCCGCACTTCAGCGCGAGGTGAACCACGTTCTGGCCCTCGTCGTCGGCGACCTCAACCGTGTCGGGGCAGTGCTCGAGGATCTCTCTCAGGACGTGGAGGTGGCCCGACGAGGCGGCTTCGAGCAGTGGGGTTCGGCCATGGGTGCGTTCCTTGGTGTAGGCCGAGGAAGGGTCGGCTAGGAGGAGGCGGGTGGCGATGTCTTTCTCTCCGGCTTTCGCTGCGAAGTGCAGGGCTGTTCTTCCGTTGTCGTCGGCCTTGTTGATCATATCCGATCCTTGGAGATTTATGAGAGCTTCCACGCAATCTAGGACACGAGGAAGAACTCGTTAGAAAGAGTAGATAGAAATATAATAAAAGAAACGGGAGATGTAGCTGCTGATGTTATGGTTTCTTTATATGTGGGCTAGTCTGCTCTAAGCATAGCATCTAGATGATAACATCTCCTAAGGGACATGTAATTGATTTAATTGAAGTAAGCCTAGTTTATATCGGTAATTTTGCCACCAAAGTTCGCTTTTTCTTCTTGGGTTTCATATGAAATGCTCTTTGAATTACACAATCCGCCATTGCAATCATCGATAAGTTAGTTTAGAGTAAGGTGAATGGTTTTTGGTGCGGTCCGGCCCCACTCTGAAATTTGTTTAGAAGGATTGGTTTTTAGTTTCTGGAACCGTAGATTAGACTGCCTAAAAGTATAGTCATGTTGCCATACTTTTGTCTCTTGTTGAAATTGAAGGTTGACTATGAAATACATCATAGAACTAATTAAAGAAGATGGGGATGATAAATTACAAAAGCACATGTCTTTTTGGATTTTGTTATGGGTTTCACTACATAGTATGGTAAGTCAATAAAGCTTGAAGAAAATAAAAAATCCATTTTCAAAATTCCTCAATTACCATTCACGCAAGTTTAAATCCGTTTCTTTTTCTTTTTTCTTTTGGAGGACGGAGAGATGCCTCAATTGATTTCGGTTGTTAACAACACAAAGTTCAAAGTGATCAATTAGTGCTGGTACGAATGAACTCCCTCATTTCCTTCAACATCATATGCCTTCACATAGCATTTCTTGCTTGTTCATGTACATTAAAAGAGTATAGTTTCTATATTTCTTACCTAAGCGTTTGCTTGAATTAAAAAGTTGAAAGGCGACACGGGCTGAAAACATATCAATGCTTCGTAAAAATAGAAACGCACACTTCAGATCATACTTGATTTTGCCCCGGATGGAACCTCCCGTTCTCAAAAATAAATCTGCTAGTCATATGAGTACCATTGTTAAATTTTGCATTATATCGAACACTTACATGTTGCAAAAAAAAACTATATGTATAGTCTTAAGACTGGTACATAGTAGAGTTTTCTATGTTTGGTAAATATTTTTAGTCTATTATTAGATTGTTAATTCCATGCAAGTACTTTAAAAATCTATTTCCATAGTGCTTTCCATATATCTGCTTTGACTGGTAAGCGTGCGACTAGCCCCTATGGATGAGCACAGAAAGGATAGAGAAAATAAGATGCTATATGCACGTGTGATGCCACGTCTTTTAATTGATTTATAAGTCCTAATAAATTGATTTTCAGAATATAAAGGACCATGTAATTACTCATTTTAAGCATGTATGAAAATTGACATACTCCTACTTCCAGCAAGAACAGCAGCGTGCAAGGGGTTTTGGCCTTCCGGGCCCCTCAAAGCGCGATCCCGAACACCTTCTTCACATTGCCTGCCGCTCTCCAAGAACTTCACCATCTCCTTTACCACTTTCTCAAACCCTAACTCAGCCGCCACATACAATGCGCTCTCGCCGGCCTTGTTGACGCTCCCCACCATCTCTTCATCTTCTTTCCACAGTAACATCCCCATCTTCTCATCCCCGTTCCTCAGCGCCTCGTGCAGCGCTGTGTTCCCGGCCCCGTTCATCTTCCTCAGCAAGCTGGTAATGATCCTGGCTGTGCCCCCATTCTCCATCTCTTTCATCTTCTGTGTGCATGGCGTCTCGGTGGTGGCCTTCCCCTCCCGTAGCTTGGCCTCGGAGAGGATGGTCTCCACGACTTTGAAGTGGCGTGTCCGCGCTGCGACGTGAAGTGGCGTGTCCGCTCCGTGACAGGAGTTGTTGGGCTTGGCCACGAGCTGGGGGCACTCGCGGAGGACCTGCTTGATGAAGTCCTCGTGGCCCGACTCCATCGCGAGGTGGACGAGATTGTTGCCCTTGCGGGTCTCTAGTTTGAGGAGGTCTAGGTCTAGCCGGGGTTCGTCTTCTCCATATTTCCGGATCGAGTTTTCGAGGGCGGTGAAGTTGCCTTCTTTGGCGGCTTTGTACATACTTGGGTCCATGTACTTCGTTGGGGGTTTACTGTCCTCCTCCATCTTCATCTCTTGTTCTTCCTCTCGAATTGCAGGCCTCTTTTTTAGTGTGTGGAGAAAGCAAAGTGAGTATTGAGTGGGGAGGAAGAGATGGAGGAGGGAGTCGCATGCTATAAGATCTATAAGGTTTCGTGCGTAATTATTGCTGGCCATTTTCTAGGGGCAATTTGGGAAGAATAAGCCTTACACGTCTTTGATTTGTAAGGACGACTTTTATCGCACCTCCAAATTTTTGTGTGAATCGAAAATCGCAAATTAACAGCGGATTAGTCAATTAATCAAGCATCTTGACATGGACATTATTCGGTCAGCGCGTTCCCACTCGTTTGATTCTATGAGAAGGGGGCTTTGCTTAGGACACGAGATGAAGAGATGGCCGGAGAGATTGTGGTGGAGGGGCTCAATGGGGACATCGAGGGCCTAATCACCCAGCGGAAGCTCTTCAGATCTAGTCTTGCTCTGTTCCAGCCTCGAAAATACAAGGTACTGAAGAAACACCTTCTCTTTCCTCTTCTCCAGAGTTTTCCTTCTTAGCTGCCATGTCTAGAATCTTGCCAACCTGCTTGGTAAAAATGCTTGTGGACTCTACCGACTAAGAAGTAAACTTGTTAAATGGGTGGACTGGGTTGGGTCATAAATGATACAACTTAAATTGACTCATTTAACCTATTTATGACTCACTTATTGTAATGTAAATTTCTTGACCTATACCTGACCTGACCCATTTAATTGAATTTAGGAGATCTTATTTTTTTAATGTTTTTCTTTTCAAGAAAATGAACAGCTTATGAGAAGAGATATTTATTGCAATTTCCAACACATGGTGATATACGTATAATAAATGCTACAATAATCAATTTTTTTATATTAAACATGGTCAACAATTGTCCTCAAATTACTTAAATAATTTTGGCTCCAATCATTTGAATGTATTCATGAACAAGAGAGCTGAGGATGGCGGGTTGTGCACATTAATTTCAATCCCCAACGTGCAAATAAAAATTAGAATTATTCGTCAATGACCTAATATATATATATCTTGAAAGTCCTCATGAAAATAAGGAGTCTTTATTAAAAAGAAAATAAAAATAAAAGAAAGAAAAGTGGGTGGAATGGCGGAATAGAAAACACAGCGGCTTTTGACAGCACCGAAAAGTGCGCCACTTCCGCCGCTTTCCCCAAATTCTAACCCCGCCCCGAATGTCACGTTCGCATGCACTCCAATCACCTGAGCCGGTTTCCCGAAAACACCCTCGCTCGCCGACCTCAATTGCCGACCCCGCCACCGTAAACGTAACAGTGACGTGACGTGACGTCGTTGGCCACGCTGGTTTCGGCCCTCCCCCGACATTCCGTACGCCCGTCCGTCCTTCGCCCTCCAGAAACAACGCGTGCATGGAACTCGTGAAAATCATTACATGGTTGGCTTGACTCGGCTTTGCCGCCATGTCCAGATCCTCTCCAAAGAAAAGTCTGCCAATGACTTACAACTGGCCAACCTGCTCGGTAAAAATGCTTATGGACTCTACCGACTAAGAAGTAGACCGGTCAAATGAGTGAGCTGAGACGAGTCATAAATGATACAATTTAAATTGACCGATGTAACCTATTTATAACTTATTTATTTTAATGCAAATTTCTTGATTCATACCTGACTCGATCCGATCTATTTAATTAAATTTAGGAGATCTTATTTTTTATGTTTTTTTTTTCTCAAGAAAATGAAATTGCTAAAGTAAATAGATGAAGAAGCACAAGGAGTATGGTGGTGACTGAAGTATTCCCAACGTTTTTGTTAGCCATTAACGTGAGGTATTCTCCCATTCCACCTCCAAGCTAGCTACGATGCTGCCCACAAGAGCCCCTTTCCAATGATATTATTGTGGTATTTTATCAAGTTTGGTCTATCAGGTATATTGGTCAAGATAACCAAAACCCCATCAGCATTAGTAGGATATAATCGGGTGTTGATTGGTTAGTTAAGACCACATTCGGTCACCTAGGCGTGGATTGTCACATCATTCAATATATTGATTTTATTATCATTCTTGATATACCTAGGTAGACAAATGCTATTCTTTGAAACTTTCGAGTTTTGGTACAAAATAATGTGTAAGGATGATCTAAAATAGTGAAAATTACCAAAATTTTCATAAACCTATTGTAATTGTATAAATTCAGTTATAAACTTATTTTTTTAGGTCAGTTAAATTTTAAATCTTTTGTAATTGTGCCAATTTAGTCCATCAAGCCAAATTTGGCCGGTCAAGACTGATGTGGACACCGATCATCTCGGAAGACAATTTTTCAATAATATATATTTTAAATTTATTTATTTTTCTTTATTTTCTTTATTTTCTCCTCCTTCCTCTTGCTCTAGTGATCGGCTAGACCAACGGCTAGTGAGATTGCCTTGCTATCACCAAGTTAGGGCAAGTTTGCCTAGCCACTAGTGTGGCCAGCTGCCGTCGGATCTGGTGAGGGTTCACTAGTGGTGGTGCGAGCTCGCCCTTGCCCAATGACAGCGGTAAGCTTGCCAACCGCCTCGGATTGATGACTGGCCATTCCCTTAGGTTGATCGCCAAAGCAAGAGGAAGAGGAAGGGAGGAGGGAAAAAAAGGGAAAAAAAACAATAAAATAAAATATTATTAAAAAAATTATCCGTCGATGTCGGCTCATGTCCACGTTAGTGTCGGATGGCCAAATTTGGCCGGATAAGTTAAATTAGCATAATTGCAAAATGTTTATGACTTAATTGATTAAAAAAATAAATTTAGGATTGAATTATCACAATTTCAATAAATTTAGGAATTTTTTGATAATTTTCCCATTTAAAATACCGTTACATTAAACAAGGCGGTAAACTATTATGAAGCGTTTAAAATGTGGACCACATTGAGCACCCGCTTCAAGTCTGCAACTATGATTTTGTCCCCCAATTTTATCCGCCTACCTAATATCTTTTTAATAAAAGAAGTCTTCTATAGGAAAACGATGGTTTTGGTACAAATTTTATGTAGCTTAATGACGCAAGTCAATGGACCCGATCTGGTCACTTTGGGTCGGGACCCGATCCTGCCAAGTGGAGAGAAAAGAACAAAGACCAAGATATTTCTCGAAAAATTACAGGAAATATCGCCTGGAAAAGTTGTTGGATGCTCCGATTGCTCATGGAAATTTCGATGGTTTCCCAAATGACTTTATGCAAGACAGAAAACATAGGAAATATCGGTTCCGATTGCTTTTGGAAATCGTGCGACGAGACTCATGAACGCGAACCGAAACGTTCCTATGGTTTTGTACCATGCATCTCTTTTGATTTCTCGTGGCTGGGCCGGCTTGAAAACATGTTTTCCCTGACATATTTCTCGAAGAACTACGCAGAATCAAAAGAAATATTGCCCAAAAATTTGTCGGAGGCTCGCATAAAGGACCAGCAACTCCTTTGCTAAAATATCTTGGCATTTATCTGTTGATTATATCAATCCAAGGGTATGACTCAATGCCTTTTAAACACATTCGGGAAGTCGATGCCAAGTTTAACATGCCGGGACTATTTGAAGAGACAAAATCTCAGTGTTTTCCTAAATTTTCACAGTCAATGACATCTCGATTCTTGACTCTAGACAAGCAAACCAGCACAGTTTACTTTGAATGGTGCGGACATACATGTCGTCAGGTAAAACAGCAACGAGACCCATCTCAAACGATATTGCAGTTGACTGCAGCGCGACGCATGTCAGCACAGCCATGATCATGTAGTAATGCACGTAAGGTCTCTTGCCAGAAACAACGCCCGAGTATGAGGGAAGAGGCCATTATCGAGCAGGTCATTGCAATAGTGTCAAGATGATGAACCACTTGAGATGTCTACTTGACTGGAGAAGGGCCACTCCTTGGCCTGGGAAGGCGTTATTGTTATAACCACCTGGCAATGTGAAAGCCGCTGCAAACGTCACGGTTGTGATGAGTGTTGCGATCATCAATGACGTTTGACTGTTTTACTTATAAGTTCGTTCTGAGCCCAAGACAGCAGATTTTTGTTCATTTGTACTGGGGAGAAATCCTCCTTGGAAATTCCAATGATGTGGGAGGCGTAGTTGTCGCCAGTTAACCATCGTGACCTGCAAGTAAAAGAAAGACAATTTATATTTCGAAACCTGGTCTGGAGATTTCATAAATTTCATTGAATCATGGCCGGGCTACTGTGTGCTTGCCGAAGAAATTACACGTGTTTCCTTGGTAAGGTCGTTTATGTCGAAGGCAGTTTCGCCTTTTATATTCCGAGTTGTTTGATCAACTCTCGCATCTTACAACAGGTAAGCTGTGATTTAATCTCTCCTTTCCATGATAGATGCAAAGGAGTATTACAGTCGTGATCAAGCTAATTTATTAGGCCCTCGAGCTCGACAGTTTCCAATATGCATTTGACAACATTTGCTCTCCCACTTAGCATTGCAACATGAAGATTGTTGAAATATAATATACGGAAACGACAAGATCTTGCAATTTACGTCAATGTAAAATCGCCAGAGAAATAAATGAGAATAATAAGGATATCAAAAATTTACATGTTTCGGTCTGAGTATCGGTACTTACGTCCACGGATAGAGCCGATAGCAAATAATCCAATATAATTGGAGAATCAAAGTTTACAATCGCTTACATATTCGAGTGTTTCTCACACCTAAATTTAACTCGAAAGCCAAAGTGTTTATAAATAAATAACTCACTTGGACATAAATGTTGGACGCAAATTGCAAAATCTCAATATCTCAATAACTAGAACAATAACATGTATAATTGAGTAGAAATATTAACGCACATGTTTTGAGATCCATCGAATATAAAGCGGAAGCAGAAAAATGATTACCTACATATCAAGGGGATCCACGCATCAAGTCCTTCTCCTCTATTGCCCTCCGTATCACTGGCTCAATGAGGCGGCTCTCCTCACGTGTAGCGTTAGGTAAACGCCCCTTAGGTGAGGATAATGTGAGAATTAGGGTTAGATGAGAGACTTGAGCACTATTTATAGAGTTTCCAGCTAGTCCCCCTCGTTACGGGCCAGGCTCAACTCGGCCCACACTAGCCAGCCCATATTAGATTAATTAAGAAACCTTCTATCTCACTTTAGACCAACCCTATTTTACGGTAACCGTAAAACAGTAAATTACAATATCAATTAATTTAGTCCACATTAGGAAAACTCTTACATTCTCCAACTTGGATTATATTAATTGAAATCGTACTGTATGTGTGCACATTTGGTCTAGAAATAATTCTTAATAGTCAATCCTATCCCATAAAGTATTAAACACCGAATCATGGCGGTAACTGCATGTATACACACAAAGCTTTCCATGGTCACGAATGTTTTCAACTTTATTGATATGTATTCAATATGGTAGTGTGGCAAATGGATAACATCTCTCATAGAGAGATCCCATTTGTCAGTCACCATTCTCTTACCTTAGCCGTCACAAAAACTTGTGCCACTAGAGAATGCTTTATGGTTTCAATGAACCCACATATGACTTGTCCTTATGGTTAACATTTCTTTATGTATCACAAGATATAT
The DNA here is from genome assembly GCF_016545825.1 of Eucalyptus grandis. Taxonomy (NCBI): domain Eukaryota; kingdom Viridiplantae; phylum Streptophyta; class Magnoliopsida; order Myrtales; family Myrtaceae; genus Eucalyptus; species Eucalyptus grandis. The sequence goes on along the minus strand of NC_052617.1, from coordinate 11,348,676 downwards.
GCACAATGCTAATAATCGGATGCCTGGATGCCCCTAGCCTTCACTCAAGGTTTATATAATCCCTTAAGACTTTATCAATATGTATTCAACATAATAACAATATATTCAAAAATATTTTATTGAATGCAAAAGTTGATACATATCAAACCGTTACAAAATGTAACGAATACAGATGAAAATTTTCTCAAAGTAAAGCCAAAATAGCTACCACTAAACAACATCTCATGATACTCCTAGGCCCATGCTAACGATATGTCACTCAAATACACACGGGCATAGGTCTTTAGTTAGTGGATCTGCAATCACATCATCTGTGAAAATATATTATATTAAAACGTCACATTTCACCACCCGCCATGGTGGCTCCGCTGGTAGGCTTCATGACTTCCACGCTGGAGGTCTGGAGTTCGAAGCCCCTGCAACGCAAGTTGCAGGAGGCAGGCGGATCATTGGCGACATACCCGGGGTATGTGGGTGGTGGTTTCCTACATGCCTTCTCAGGGTTTACTTACGCAGCTATCGGCTGTGCGGGGTTCCGGGTCACAAAAAAAAAAAAAAAAAAAAAACGTCACATTTCTGTACCGTTTGCTTTTGGTCAAAAATTTTGACCACTATATATTTAGACCCCTTGAGACCTCTGTAGTAAATAAATAATACTACAAATTTGTTATCTCAATACAACCGTATGGATCTATCCATAAATTTAAAACGATCAACTCCTTCATGAGGTTCCGGAGCCTAATAGCCCAAGTAATAGCCTAAAAGAATGTTACTAACACTGCTTACATGGTAGAAGATGACATATAACTTTATTTACTACACTTACTGCTAACATAAATATGTATTCCATTATTGATTGCATGTCATCAGAACAACCAGCAAAGTTTACATCTAAATACCCTACTAACTGCAAGAATTGAACATGTCTATAAATTAACATATAATCTCTTGTCTTCTTTAAGTACCTTAAAACCTTTTTGACAGCAACCCAGTGATCATGTCCTGGATTTGACCGATATCTGTCTAGAAGTTCCGTCACAAAGATAACATTTAGTTTAGTGCAAATTTGAGCATACATTATACTTTTAAGTGCACTGACACAAGGTACTCTATTTAATTAGATTTTCTCAATATCTAAATAAGGATAATGTGATAGATTTAGTCCATCACCCTTAACAAAAAAAAGTAATTCCTGGCTTGCAATAATGTATATTGAATATTTCCAATATACAATCAGCAAATGTCCTCCGAGAAAATCTAATATAATATGGCAAAAACAATCCTTACAGACCTCAGTACAAAGGATATAAGATGTCTCAAGGTCACAACTTGTAAGTAAAATATTATGTACATAAAGTATGAGAAAAAATAAATTTCTTCCCACTAACCTTGTAGTATATTGAATTACTTTGTTCCCAATTGAATAAAATAACAACACTATGAAACTTTAATAATATTGTCTCAAAACTTGCTTAAGATTATAAATAAGACTTTTCAGTCTACACACAAGTTTACTTGAAACATTTGTTGCAAAATTCTCAAATTGAACAATATAGATTTTGTATCTATTTGGCGTAACTTTATATTAAAAAAAAATTATTTAATGTTACGTTCACTCTGAAAGAATATTTAAAGAAATAATTATAGAATATTTAAAGAAATAATTATTTCTTCACTATAAACAATCCACCTATCTTTCAGAGTGAAAACTTTAGTTATCAATTTGGCTTTAAATTCCACAATCTTTCTTTGAAATTCTTTTAGTTTTGTACGCTAATTTGCAACTAATGAACTTATGATCTTTAGGCAAGTAAGTTAGTTTCCAAATACTATGGTGTTTCATAGATTGTATACCGCCTTTTATGGCATCTAATCACAAACTTAATTGAGAACAAGAAACGACATTTATATAAGTTGCTAAAACAACCATGTAGTAGATATTGTAATCATGCTCTCAAAAATAGATTATATAGTATGATGATATAACTGATCGTCTTTCCCTAACAAATCTCCTTAATAAAGCTGCAACCACTTCATTCTGCACTTGAGAGGTTTAAGAAATTTCATTATAAATTATATTAAGAATAGTACCTTAAACCTCAACAAGTTTAGTCTATGGTATATGAGATTCCATAATTATATGTATAGGTAAAGACAAAAACATAACAACTTCCATCATACTATTATCTTTGATAGTCTGAGAGCAGCTATCCTTTACAATTACGTCAATCTTTAGAAACTTTAGAGTATGTGATTCCATAATTCTTGTACATTTTTTAGGGTCATAAAATCAATACCCTTTTAACAATCTAGATAAGATACAAAATAATTCCAAGTGGATCTGAATTCCAACGCACTTAATATTCGATTAGATAACCTCACTTTTGCATGACACCTCTAAATTTCATATGATTTAAGTAATTTATGTCCAATCTATAACTCAAAAGAAGTTTATGAAACAACTTTAATAAGAGACACATTTTGTATGTGAAAAAGTTGCTTTCATAATATCAGCCCACAAAAAAAACAGATAAATTAGTCTTACTAATCATACTCATCACCATGTTTAACATGGTGCATTTATGCCTTTCGGCCAAATCTTTTTATCAGAATTTTTAGGTATAGTAATTAAATTACCACCCCATAATCTACCAAGTATTTGACAAATGACCATTTAAGCTAATTCGCATTATCATACTTGCCAAAATACTCACGGCCACTGTTAAGCCTGACAATCTTTTTAAGACTAATTGTAATTGTTTTATTCTTTGTCTCGGTCATTTTCCTTAAATAGAAAACTTTCGGAAACAACCTTTTAATCATATACGAGATGTATATGTCATTAGGACTTAAACACAATCTTTGCAGATGTGTCCTAATTTCAATATTAGACAAGATATAATTTCAAGCAACTAAGACTTCCATCATCTTATAGTAGTGCAGTCCGCAGGCAAACCTCTTTTCAAGTGTTCCAGAATGGAACGCTTCATGGACAGTAAGCAAATTCAATTGCTCTTTTCTCAAGCAACAAATCATATGTCCACAACTTAAAATTTGAAGTAGTAAAAACCTCAATAATAATGAATTTATTAATTACAGAAAAGGTAACTGAAAACCAAGCAATATATAATTAGCATCATGTGAGTACCGTGTAACTTGACGTACAAGTACATATCTAGAGAGTTACACACATAATCATATAATCACCTTTGGGCAGAATACATGACATGCAGTTGTACACTCCCCACATGATAGCGGTTATGAGAATATATTCCAATTCTTCGTGAATTCATCACCTTTGGGCATATGAATCACTAGAATCAGTCACTCCTCCACCACACTATCATGTATCCCTCCATGAACTAATACACAATCACCTCCTTTGGGAGTACGACTACGCATTAGACCAGGAGACATCCCAATAATCATACGAGACCGAAATTTCTCAAACCCAATCAAGCGTGCCACTTTGGCGATCACTACTCAATTGAATCCTTGAAATTTTCTCATACCGGGGATATAAAATTTACTTCTCACATACACCATATACATGTGATTTTAATTTCAGTGATAGGGGCATCATATCACCAAAATGACATATCATGCTAATTATATTGCTTTATATATTAATAAAATCTTTATTTATACATACATACATATATACATGTGTATATATACATGTATATATATATATATATATATATATATATATATATATATAGCGAACCTGAAAGATAGATTCCGATGAGATCATTGATCACGGTAACACAAGAAAATTCTCATAGAAGCAAGCATCTTGTGCACCTCGATTACTGATTACTAAAACAACATTAAAAGAATGCCGATCCAAAGGATCCCTCACAAGTTAACATCAATAGTAATACATGGTACTCCAGATTGACAAGCTTGATAACTAATCAACTATTGCTCATGAGTTTCATACGGCAAAACATGACTCCAAGGCCAACAACTGATTTATTAGCCAATTTTTAAGTAACAAATTATCATTGTAATCAACCAGTGGCCTATTAATTGAGTCAAACCAGAGAACAAAATATCTAAAATTTAACAGTAGATACTATTGTTCTGCGTAAATGTTGTCATACTCCTTAACCATAAAAATATTCAACTTGATAGACACTAACAAGTGACCAGATGAGTTCATGTACAATATGCAGTAACTTAATTGACATGCATTACTCACATACAGTAGATATGTTAATCAGTACAATCAGTTTGGTCACAAGTTCTTAAGAACGTCTATCATTCAAAGATTACCAGCGTGTCAAGGAGTATGCTTGAGCAACAAAAGTTTCATAACCTTTACTGTTTCTCATCAGCTCAATACATAGCTCAATTACTATTCCATAATGGTTGTATCTCATTAAGCCAGCTTTAGTTCACAATAGAGTTTAATTTTTATTAATGAATCACACCATTATAATGTTTATGTGATAATATACCCGTAACCCAACACTTATATTTCCAAAATCACAGAAAATATAAGAAAAATACATAAAAATACACTAAAAATACACGTATTTAGGGTTCCGTATGTATTTCCACATCCATAAAATCATCAAACATGTAAAATAGTTTCACCACAAGATAGAGGATGGCCATACGAATCCAACGCCGCCAGCCACGCGCCGAACGGAGGCTCCACGCGCCCTCTGGCGACGCGCCGCCCACGGTTCTGCTCGTATCGTCGAGCCTAGTCCGAATTTGCAATTTAATTATATTTTTATTGAACAAAAAATCTCGAAAATCACAAATTAGGGCAAATTTTTTTATGTGTTCAAGTTCTAGGGTTATGGTTGCTCTGATACCACATGTTGGACGCAAATTGCGAAACCCCAAGATCTCCATAACTAGAACAAGAACATGCATAATTGAGTAGAAAGATTAACGCACCTGTTTTGGGATCCATCGAATATAAAGCGGAAGCAAAAAAAGGATTACCCACATATCAAGGGGATCCACACATCAAGTCCTTCTCCTCTATTGCCCTCCGTATCACTGGCTCAATGAGGCGGCCCCCCTCACGTGTAACGTTAGGTAAACGCCCCTTAGGTGAGGATAATGTGAGAATTAGGGTTAGAGGAGAGACTTGAGCACTATTTATAGAGTTTCTAGCTAGTCCCCCTCATTACGGGCCAGGCTCAACTCGGCCCACACTAGCCAGCCCATATTAGACTAATTAAGAAACCTATATCTCACTTTAGACCAACCATGTTTTACGGTAACCGTAAAAATAGTAAATTACAATATCAATTAATTTAGTCTACATTAGGAAAATTCTTACAATAAACTCACGGTACAAAATTATCGTATGTTCAAACTCAAAGGAAAACACTCTACATATGCCAAAATTAGGAGATTATTACACGCAATGGAATAGTCTTTTTTGTGCCCGTTGTATCGTCAACGGTAAAGTTTGCAATGTCATCATCGACAGCGAAAGTTGTGAGAACATAGTGTCCAAGGCTTTGGTGGACCATCTAGAACTAAAGACAGAGTTACATCCCTCCCCTTATATAATCGGGTGGATTTGTAAAGGGGCTGAACTTAAGGTGACACAAGTATGTTATTTACCTATTTCAATTGGAAAATCCTATAAGGACACCAAAATTTGCGATGTAGTGGAGATGGATGCATGCCATGTCTTACTGGGACGACCATGGCAATACGACGTTGATATCACTCACAGAGCTCGAGAGAACACCTATTCTTTTGTGTGGAGAAAGACGAAGATTATTTTGAAGCCAATGAGTAACACTCCCCAGGCCCCAAAGAAGCAAAGTGCAAGGACTATGCTAAACGTCTGTAAATGTGAGGGTGACGAAGTGATGGTCTACCTCCGCAAGGAACGCTTTCCTGTTGGTACATATAACAAGCTGAAGCATAAGAAAGTTGGTCCCTGTCAAATCGTGAAGAAAATTAATGACAATGCCTATGTTGTTGATCTTTCTGGTGACCTCAACATCTCCCCGACATTCAATGTAGTGAACCTATTTGAGTATCATCCTCCAGTTACTCCTCTTTATCCTAATCATAACTCGGGGTTGAGTTCTTCTAAAGTGGAGGAGACTGATGTAGAACAACATGCAAATGCCTTTATGGAAACATTGGAGCGTCATAAGAGCGGACGGTTCCATAAATCAAAGAGGATTACATGATCTTCGAGATTATAAATGGGTTACAATATTTGATTCATGCGTTTCTCTTAATTTGTTATTAGATTTCAAATTTTCTAGTTATGTTTTGATAACTTTCTCTTTTATCAATATCTTTTTCTTTATTTTTTTTATTAGATTTTAGTAATTTGGTTATTTTTTAGATGGCAACCTTCTTATAAAAAGATGTCTAAGATATTGTAATTTGCACTTCTTTATTTAAAATAAACACTATCTTTTGGAATTCTTTCCAAGCATAGCTTTCTCTGCGTCACTATTTCACTGCATAACCCCATATAGAATCTCATATGTTGAAAAGATGATTTAGTAAGATGAGCGAAAAATTACCTTCTTCTTGGTGTATTGCCACCGAGACTCGTAAATATCCAGAAATGTGTGGCCCTCGGCGTTTTTTGCCCTCAGATCCACCCTAGGAATCTTCAACAACCTCTTCACCATTCTGTAGTTAAGGTCCTCAGCAGCCACATGCAGTGGCGTGTTTCCATAGCGGTTGGCTTCGTTCACTAGCCTCACCAGCTCGGGCAATCTCAACACCACGTTAGAGTGACTTGGTCGGCATTTCAGTGCGAGATGAACTGCATTCCAGTCCTTGTCATCGAAGATCTCGACTGTCTCAGCATAACCCCATCTATTCTTTCTTCAAACAACAGCTTTTGCCAATGGGAATCAAGTCAATTTGACTAAAGAAAGTAGGACGCTGCTACTGCTCACAAAAGCAAAGTCAGAGCTAACAACGTGGTCAATCTTTTGCGCGTGACAATACTTATATTTAAAGGTTTTGATTTTGAAGATGAAGAAGACCCTTGAAAGATCATTGTTTTGATAAGTAGAATAGACTTTTATACGAGGGTTTTTACATCTTTTTGGCATTAGCCAATAGTCAAATGGCCGAGAGGCTGAGAAGTCAGCCACTTGAGTTCTGTCCTCAAATGGGAAAAGCTCAGATTCTCGAGAGATTTCAACTTCTTAGTTGAGATATGTGAATGAAGAGAAACATAATATTATGTTCATTACCTAATGATTAGTATCATGTACCTATCTATATGCTTTACATAATGACTATCTAAGGTAACATATAATAATAAATCAAAGAGAATATACATAATCACATAATATCTTAAATTTATTTCTAACATCCCCTCAAACTTAAGATGATTTGAAAGAAGTTAACTTGAGTTTGGAAAATAAATCTAGAAAACACTTGGGTGAATGTGTCTTGGTGAAAACATCAACAGTTTGTTCAACAGATGAAATAGAGACAAGTTGAATGATGCCACAAAGAACGTGATATCGGATGAAATGACAATTTATCTTGATATGCTTGGTATGTTTATGAAAAACATCATTATGTGCAATTTGGATAGAACTCTGTGTGACATCCTGAATTTCAGGTTCTGATTTCGATCGAAATAGTTGGGCATTTCATCGACGCGCTTATAGTTCTTTTCCCTGAACTGATCACTCATGAGATAATTAATCTATCAGGTGAAACCGTTAAGAGATTCTAATGCATCAGACTTGAGAATTCGACTAGGAAACGATTGCTCGACCGTGCGAATCTGCAAGAGATCATTACGATAAAGTAAGATCAATTAGAAATCAGAGATAGGTCGACTCGACAAAGGTATATGATTAAGTGTGGATGATTCCACCTAATTGCACAATTCTTGTTGATCGGCACTAAACTGATTATTCTATCGTTTTAGTACCCGTGTCCGTATTTGAAATCTTGAGATTTTTACAACAACCGAGAGTCGCTAATGTGTCGAAGATGTACTTTGTGGCTTGAAAATAATCAACCACATGTCAAATGCACGAAAATTTCTAAAAGCTACCCGGTAGATTATGACACGGTAATTGTGCCAAATTGAAATTAACCGTGAAATCGAACCCGAATTTAGAAATTGAGAGTTTTATTGTGTCACAAATCATTTTAGGAATGTTGACTCATCTTCGGAAGATTTTTCATGCAAGTCGAGCTTTCAGCAAAAAATCAGCGCATGGTTAATTTGGTTCAGGAATTGAGAGTTTTATTGGTCGTACTTTTGGGACTCAAGATGGATCTATGGTCAAGTAAAGATGTGAATTAAAGTGTGGTGACATTGGATTAATTTTATGGACTTCAATTTGGCTTAATTGGAAGTGAATTAAATGAAATTGAAGAACTTGATGTACAAGATTTGCAAAATTCGTATGCCACGGCGGAGGAAGAAATTGGACCCGTTGAAGATAGTTGTGGAAGATTTGAGTAAGTGGAAGAGACCTCATGTGATGTCATGGTGGTTGGGGCCAACGTGAAGAGGATTTTGACAAGTGTAGGGTGTGGATTGGCTCTCAAAAAGTGAGAAGGTCCCATCATCTTCTTCTTCAAGCTTGGAACCGATGGAGGAAGGGGGGAGCTGTGTGAACTAGGAGCTCGACGGACTGCTCGCATGCCCGCTCGGCCGCTCGCTCGTTTGTCGCCGGAGTCGTTCATCGTTGCTGCTGTCCTCGCGTTGCTCTGCGCGCCAGTTAACCAGCTCATGCCATTGCTTCGCCGTCGATCACTTGTCCCAGCATCGTTGACTGTCGCCCCGACCGTCCCCAACCGTTGCCCGTCGTTGCCAGCGCCATCGTGAGCTGCCGCCTTGACCCGTTTGAGCTGCCGCCGTCCATCCCAACCGTTTCCGCACCCAACCAGCCGCCAGACAGCTCTCCTCCGTCCAAGGTTAGTAGCTGGAGTTCCAACTTAGATCCTGATTTTCAAGGCTCATTTTAGGCGCCTTCCAGTCCTCTTTTGGTGCCGCCCCAAGGAGGTTTCTTGACTGCCTCGCCGTTGTCTTCGTCAGAGACTCATCAAAAAGCGATTCTAGTGAGTTTAGCTCACTAAACTTTGATTAGAGGGTTAATGATGCTTTACGTGTGCTTAATTTATGTTAAGTGTTATTAGGTGGTTAGTTTAATTTATTTAAAAGTAGATTAGATTAAGGTGGTGTTTAGTTCAAAGTATGTTTAATTAAGGCTAAGTAGGTTTATATGAGAATAAGCCTTGATTGGACTTTAATGAAGTATTTTTGGATTAAATAAATATTTCGAAATTATTTAATAATTTAATAATAATAAATTATTAAAATATTATTATTTAATTAATTTTCGGAATAAATTTAATTATTTAATAAATTTCGAAAATTATTTCGGGATCCTAAATTCTCATTCGCGTTGATCGCTGCTGTGTATTCAGATTATGAATTTGATGAGTGGATATTGTAAATTGAGTGTTGATTGTGAAAAATATGGATTTTATTCATAAAATCCCGGGTGTCAGGTTTAACACTGAAATTTGGATTTTAAGGATTATATTAAACAGTGGGGTTTGAAAAAGTAAGATATTAATTTTTCTGGTTCGAAATTAATGTGCCCCCACACACGTGAATAATTTATGGAACGTTTTTAATATGAAGAAAATATGCCATGATTACTATTTCAATGGGAGCCTTGAGTGAAATGCAAATTGTCCCAGGCCGATTATGAATTTATTGTGTGATGGTTAAGAAGAAATTGTTCTGAGCTGTTGAGCTAGACTTGACCCTATTTGGGAGGCCCCACGCAACGAGCTTGGGTCGCAGTTGATTCTGGGCCTGTACTCCTTCGGGAATGTCGTTGACGTAGTGACGAAGCTGCGCTCCATGGGGGGAGACGATGCCTAACATTAATGTTAGTAGATAGCCGAATTGCGAGTAGGCTATGCCTATGTATGGCAATGAATAACAATTGGAACGCATGCTGAGTGTTGTTAATGTGCCGGATTATGGGACGGAATTGTATGTCATGGTATGGGATGTGTCATAACGATTCGGTCTTATAATCAGGACCCTTGTGGTTGTTGGTTAACTGAAAGCTATTGCGTTCCAGTTGTTGAAGTTCATATTACTACACATGATTGAGCGATATGAACATGATTGAATGATTTGAATTGTGCTAACCTGCGGGAAGGAACTGAGATGAGGTAAGTTCTCTGTGTGGCATGGTTAGGCCATCCTGGGGTGTCTTTTCTTTCTAATAGGGGTTTAGGAGAGGTGAACTTGCTGAGACAATGTCTCACCTCGTTGTGAGCCAATATTTTCAGGTCCCTTGTGGACGGAGCGGCCAGATTGCTTTGGTCGGCCTTGAGGAGTTGCAGAGGTGAAGTCAGGAGGATTGGAGAACGCGTTCGACTTGTAGGTCGTAGGATAGTTCCTTTTTAAGAGTCGGACTTTTGTAGACTTTTGGCTGTAGGCCTTCATTTGTAACTTCGTTGATTTATGAAAGTGTTATGTCGTGGAATTGCTTCTTGCTTTTCTATCCCGTATTTCATTGTTAGGTGTTTTATAATATGTTCCGCATGTGCATTAAAAAACTGATTGGGTCGGCGACTTAACCAGGGAATGTATCATTTGAATGACCATGGTGGGATGTTAGCGCGCTCGAGGTTCAGGGCGTGACATCCTCGTTTAAATGGTATTAGAGCATGGTCTGTGTATGGAGTGATAAGGTGCGATGAGTCATGGGATAGTTAGTAGGAAAGGCTTTTAATATGCTGATGCATGTGGTTGATAGCTATTTGGTAGTTTGTTTGTGGGGTCACTCAAATTCTAACCTGGTGTTGGAATTGGAAAACAAGTGTCTATAAAGATCCTATAGCATGAGTGACCAGGAGTGGAGAACTCCTTGGTGGAGGTCGGTAGGACCTGTATTTCGGGGTAGGACGCTGACAAGAACCGGTAACCGAGGTAGAGCGTAGGCTCTGGCCAGCGTGAGTGTTAGAGTACTGCTGCAAGTCGGTACTGAGAGTGTAGCAGCATCGAACAATCCTAGGTTCGACGTGATCGTTCATGCGCTAGAGTCTTTGAGAAGCATTTTGGGTCAGCAAGCACAAGATCAAGCCGCCATTGTTGCTGCTGTCATTGCTGCCGCCAATGCCGTAACTGCCGTTGTTGCTGCACCTGCTGAGGCCCAACTTGGAATTGTGATTGGGGAGCGAGCCGTCATATCTAGGTCGCAGTTCAGTTCAGACAGAGTTGGAAGTTTGTTTGGGAAGAGACCAATGATAGAAGGAAAGTACTTTAAACGTCCCACTCGAAGGAGTATTATGGGAAAGCCAGCACCCAATCCGAAGGATGTGTGTTTTACCTGTAGGAAAAGGCATGGGTCTTCCCTGTGTTTTGAAAGGACGAGAGCTTGTTTTAAATGTGGCCAACAAGGCCACTAGTTTAAGGATTGTCCGTGCAGGCAAATGGAACAACAACTGTTACTACCACTGCCACTGATGGAGCAGATTAGAGAGAATGCGCCACAAGATGCACAGTGGGGTACTTGGATTAGGCCTCCAGTTTAAGAAAGGTATCCTGTTTTGCCCAATAGGAAGGGTGGGATAGGAAAATCAGCGTTGAGAAAGAATGGCACGTGTCGTTTATGCGGAAGACGACATGGTTCAGCCCTGTGTCCCTTTAGGACGGGTGCCTGTTATGAGTGTGGCCAGCAGGGTCACATAACCAGGAATTGTCCTAGGAGACCAATGGGATAGCGTTAGTTGCCGCTGCCACCGTTAGGTCAGAACCGAGGATTCGCGTCGCAGAATGCATCACAGGGTGATTTGAATAGGCCGCCAGCTTAGAGATGAATCAAGTTGTGCATCAATCAGAGGAGGAATGTTTTTTGGGTGACTTTATGAGAGTAGCACAGTGGAATTTGGGTTAAGTAAGGAGAACTTCAGTTTGTTGTAATAAAGTTGTAGCAAGGAGAACCGCTAGCTAGAGTTGTACTTGATTAATTTGCTTAGGGAGAAGTACACTATCAGTGCCATAAGTTGTGTACGGCGCTCACTTTGGTGCCAAAAGTTTCTATCGAATCACTTAAGTGTCAAATCAGAGGAAAAATGATCACTTTGGTGCCATCGGTGAGAAATTCCGGCCAAAATGATCATGTGTCTTTTATATTTAAAAAGAAAATCAATAAACCCTTCAAATGATGTCGTTTTCCGTCCTACTTAAGAAAACGACGTTGTTTTGCCGTCCTATGTGGATGGCTTAGGAAAAACAACTCCGCATAGCTCATTTGGGATTGAAATTAGGGTTTTTTTTTGTTCATCCTCACTGACCTAGCTTGCTCGGCCACCGTCGCTCGGCCACCATCGCTTGGCCACCGTGCTCAGCCACCATCGCTTGGCTAAGAAGTGATGGGAAAATAGGAGGTGAGGGCGGAGGAGGAGGAGGAAGAAGAGGGGTTGAAGGTGCAGAGAGAGAGAGAAGACGAGGAGTGCGAGGGAAACAAGGGGGGCGCATATGGAGATGGTGGATTGGGCTTTGCTCAGAGAGTGGCTGGTGCTGGTGTTGTTCTTCGGGGAAGAAGACGATGCCGCCATGGCTTCTCTCTCTCTCTCTGTTGGTGTTGTTCTTCGGGGAAGAAGATGACGCCGCCATGGCTTCTCTCTCTCTCTCTCTCTCTCTCTCTACTAGTGTTGTTCTTCAGGGAAGAAGAAGACAACGCCGCCATGGCTTCTCTCTGTCTCTCTGCTGGTGTTGTTCTTCGGGGAAGAAGACGCCACTGCCATGGCTTCTCTCTCTCTCTCTCTCTCTCTCTCTCTCTCTCTCTCTCTTGGGGATTTAGGGTTTCAACTTGAGGTTTATGACGCCAAACGACGTCGTTTGGTGGTTTACACGCTGATTGTACTCTTGGACGAGCCACATCAACATAAAAAATTAATAAAAAATTGCCACGTCGGATTTCCGACCAACCAGATCGGCGTTGGCACTAAAATGATCGTTTTTCAAAATTTTTGGCACTTAAGTGATCCGACGGAAACGTTTAGCACCAAAGTGAGCGCCGTACACAACTTAGGGCATTGATATCATATATGAAAAGGTTTGACTTGAGGAGTTTTTTGTTGCAATGAAAGGTTGTAGTAATATAATGCAGTTTGAACCGTTGACGAGTAAAAGTTTGAAATTATTGAAAGTCGAGGAGGACCATCAATACCTTTTTAATTTTGCTGCTTGAGGCAACCCATATGTTAGATGGGGGTTGTCAAGGTTACTTGGCGACTGTTGTGGATACGACAGTAGATGAGTTGAAGTTTGAAGTTAGAAGTTATCGTAATGGTTCAAGACTTTTCCAGATGTATTCCCGAAAGAATTACTAGGTTTGTTGCTTGAAAGGAAAATAGAGTTCGTGATTGAGTTAGCATCGGGACAGAATCAATCTTTAAGGCTCCTTACCGGATGGCTTCGTCAGAATTGAAAGAACTGAAGGTGCAGCTGCAGGAATTGTTAGATAAAAGATTTATATGCCCTAGTGCATCACCCTAGGGAGCACCAGTTCTGTTCGTGAAGAAAGAAGATGGTTTGTTGTGCCTATGCATCGACTATCAATAACTCAATCAGGTGTCGATCAAGAACAAGTATCAATTACCGATGATTGATGACTTGTTTGATCAGCTTCCAGGAGTGTCGATACTCTCTAAGATCGACTTGGGGACAAGGTGTCATCGGCTGGGGATTAGAAATGAGGTTATACCGAAGTCAGTGTTTCGCACTCGATACTGCCATTATGAGTTACTATAATGCCGTTTGGTTTGAAGAATGCTCCAGTTGCTTTCATGGATTTGATAAACCGTATGTTCAAAGAGTACCTGGATCAGTTTGTGATTGTTTTCATTGATGACATCCTAGTATACTCGAGGAGTCTGGAGGAACATGAAATGTAACGACCCGGGCCCCACTGTATAATATTGTCCGCTTTGGACACTGAATCTTCATGGCTTTAAAAAGCGTTATACAGATTAAATGGACCCAAGCCTTTATAAACTAGCTCAGGACTTCCTCCTTAAGTGATGTGGGACTAGAGAGGACCCCTCCCCTTCCTTGGGTTGTCACACTCTCCACCCCTTAAGAGCACAACGTTCTCGTTGTGGCCCCTACACGCGATCGAGAGTCGGCTCTGATACCATTTGTAACGACCCGGGCCCTACTGTATAATATTGTCCGCTTTGGATACTGAGTCCTCACGGCTTTAAAACGCGTTATACAGATTAAAGGGACCCAAGCCTTTATAAACTAGCCTAGGACTCCCCCCCTAAGTGATGTGGGAATAGAGAGGATCCCTCCCCTTCCTTGGGTTGTCATATGAAAGGCACTTAAGGATGGTATCGCGGACTTTGAGGACTCACGAGCTATACGCCAAGTTCAGTAAGTGCGAGTTTTGGCTAACTCGTGTGGCTTTCCTAGGTCACGTCATCTCTGGAGAAGGAATCTCAGTGGACCCAGCCAAGATTGAAGTAGTAACCAATTGGCCAAGACCGATTACATTGACAGATATTAGAATTTTTTTGGGTTTAACAGAGTATTAGAGACAATTTGTGGAAGGGTTTTCAGTGTTAGCGTCGCCGTTGACAAGAGTGTTGAAGAAGAAAGAAAAGTTCGTGTGGGTAGGTAAGTGTGTGTGTAGTTTCCAAGAGCTTAAGCAGCAGCTGACCATTCCATCTGATCTTGGAGGACATGAGATCTACAGTGATGTGTCATTTAGATGACTAGGTTGCGTGTTGATGCAACATGGTAGGATTGTGGCATATGCGTCCCTTCAGTTGAGACCTCACGAGTTGAATTATTCAACGCATGACTTAGAATTCGCAGCTTTAATCTTCACACTGAATATTTGGGGATGTTAGCTGTGTGGAGAAAGATTCCAGATCTTCACTGACCATCAAAGTCTCAAGTATTTATTCTCTCAAAAGAAGTTGAATATGAGACATCGTCGTTGGATGGAACTCCTGAAGAACTATGACTGTGATATATTGTATCACCCAGGAAAGGCGAATAAGGTCGCTGATATGCTAAGTCGGAAGCCATCAGTAGCGCAGTCGGTACTCAAGGAATGGACTTTACATGAGAAAGTAGAGATTCAGTTTTCAAATTTGAGGTAGGCCACCTTTTAAATATTATGGCCATCCTTAGAATTGAGCCGGAAGTGCAGATCAGAATCAGGACGCTTCAACCGTCAAATTCAGAGTTTCAGAAAGTCGTGCAAGCAAAAACATAAGAGAGAAATGTTAATTTTCATAATTATGAAAACGGAACATTGAGGTTCTGAGGACGATTGTGTATACCTGACGATGCAGTGCTGAAAAAGGGAGTTGGTTAGAAGCTCATCGTAACAGTTACAGCATTCATCCCGTCAGTATGAAAATGTATCATAATCTGCGTGAACATTTTGGTGGTCTGGTATGAAGACGGACATCGCCAACCATGTCGCCAGGTGTTTGATATGTCAGTAGGTCAAAGATCAGCATTGTAAACTGAGAGGACTCTTGTAACCTCTCGAGGTCCCTAATGCAGAAATGGGATTGTGTCACAATGGATCTTGTGACGGGCTTATTAGGGAATCAAAGGAGTAATGATTTCGATTGAAATAGTGGTCAACAGATAGATGAAGTTGGCTTACTTCATCGCAGTACAAAATGACTTTGTTTTGGACAAGCATGTAGAGTAGTATGTGCGTCAGAGTGTTCATCTGCATGGAGTGCTGGTGGCGATTACTTCAAACCGAGACCCAAGGTTCGTGCTATCTTCTGAAAATGTTTGCAAAGTGCTTTGAGAACGAAGTTACAGTATAGTAATGTTTATCATCCTCAGACCGATGGCCAATCTGAGAGGGTATTTCAGATCTTCGAGGACATGTTGAGAACATGTGGGTTGGTTTTCAAAGGAAGTTGAAAGGAACAACTTCTTCTCGTTGAGTTCACTTACAGCAATAGTTACCAGCAGAGTTTTTAGTTGGTTCCCAGTTTCAGCAGGATAGATGGTTCCTTTTGAAGCATAACAAAGCAGAGTGTTCAGAACTTCAGTTGGATGAGATGAGGTCAAAGATAAAAAAATTGCAAGTTCAGAGTTGGTTCAGAAATCAGTGATTCAGTTGCAGTTATCAAAGATAGATTTGAGACCGCTCAGAATTGCCAGTTTAGCTTTGCAGATTAGTATTGCAGACCTTGGAATTTCAAGTAGGGGAAATATATTTTTCCTTAAATGTCGCCTATGATAGGGACATCGCGTTTTGTTAAGGAGGGGAAGATGAAAAAGCATTTAAATCGGAATCCATCGAAATTTGGGTTCAAAGGAGGATTTTGGCTTTAAATGGATAAAGAAAGCAATTCGAGACACTGTCAGCACCTTTAGCCGAGTGGTACTCGGGGAGGAAGCGAATGGTCTGAAGTCGGGAGTTCGAATCCCTGACGTGGCGTTAGCCGCTTAGTGGAAAAATAAAAAGAAAAAGAAAAAAAAAGGAACAAAATTTTTGCAACTCTCTTTTTGCAAAAATAGGCAAGTGTTTAGTATTTTGGATCCGAAGTGGTTTGGGCAAGATAGAAGTGATCGGCAACACTGGTACAGAAAGAACAACTTGAGGAAGAGAAGACTAGATGAGACGATAGTACCCCCACCTTTTTGTTTAAGAATTGGTAAATGTTTAAATTTCGAGGACGGAATTTTTATAAGAGGGGAAGAGTTGCAAGTTCTGATTTCGATCGAAATAGTTGGGCATTTCATTGACGCACTTATAGTTCTTTTCCCTGAATTGATCACTCATGGGATAACTAGTCTATCGGGTGAAGCCGTTAAGAGATTTTAATGCATCGACTTGATAATTCGACCAGGAAACGACTGCTTGACCGTGAGAATCTGCAAGAGATCATTACGACACAGTAAGATCGATTAAAAATTGGAGATAGGTCGACTCGACAAAGGTATGTGATTAAGTGTGGGTGATTCCACCTAATTGCACAATTCTTGTCGATCGGCACTAGGCCGATTTGTCTATCGTTTTAGTATCCTATGTCTGTATTTGAAACCTTGAGATTTCTACGACAACCGAGAGTTACCAATGTGTCGAAGATGTACTTTGTGGCTTGAAAATAATCAACCACAGGTCAAATGTACGAAAATTCCTAAAAGCTACTCGGTAGATTAGGACGCGCTAAAATCGCGCCAGATTGAAATTAACTATGAAATCGAACCCGAATTCAGAAATTGAGAGTTCTTTTATGTCACAAATCATTTTAGGAATGTTGACTCATATTCAGAAGATTTTTCGTGCAAAAAAGCTGAGTTTTCAGTGAAAATCAACGTATGGTTAATTTGGTTCGGGAAAATTGGTAGGCCCGCTTTTGGTCGTACTTTTGGTGCTCAAGATAGATCTATGGTCAAGTAAAGATGTGAATTAAAGTGTGGTGACATTGGATTAATTTTATGGACTTCAATTTGACTCAATTGAAAGTGGATTAAATGAAATTGAAGAATTTGATGTACAAGATTTGCAAAATTCGTATGCCACGGCGGAGGAAGAAATTGGACCTGTTGAAGATAGTTGTGGAGGATTTGAGTAAGTGGAAGATGACCTCATGTAATGTCATGGTGGTTGGGGCCAAACTGAAGAGGATTTTGACAAGTGTAGGGTGTGGATTGACCCTCAAAAAGTGAGAAAATACCCTATCATCTTCTTCTTCAAGCTTGGAACCAGTGGAGGAAAGGGGGAGCCGTGTGAACTAGGAGCTTGACGGACTGCTCGCCCGCCCGCTTGGTCGCTCACTCACTTGTCGCCAGAGTCGTTTGTCGTTGTCGTTGTCCGCACGCCAGTCAGCCAACTTGTGCTATTGCTTTGTCGTCGACCGTGCGTCCTAGCATCGTCGACCATCACCTAGACCGTCCCTAGCCGCTGCCTATTGTCACCAATGCCGCCGTGAGTCGCCGCCTTAACCCGTCTGAGCTGCCGCTGTCCATCCCTGCCATTTCCGCGCCCAAGTAGCCACTAGACAGCTCTCCTCCGACCAAGGTTAGTAGCCGGAGTTCCAGCTCAGATCCAGATATTCAAGGCTCATTTTAGGCATCTTCTAATCCTCTTTGGTGTCGCCTTGAGGAGGTTTCTCGACCGCCTCGCCGTTGTCTTAGCCGGAGACTCATTGAAAAGTGATTCCAATGAGTTTAGCTCACTAAACCTTGATTAGAGGGTTAATGATGCTTTTGGTGTGCTTAGTTTATGTTAAGTGTTATTAGGTGGTTAGTTTAATTTATTTAAGAGTAGATTAGATTAAGGTGATGTTTAGTTTAAAGTATGTTTAATTAAGGATAAGTAGGTTTATATGAGAATAAGCCTTGATTGGACTTTAATGAAGTATTTTGGATTAAATAAATATTTCGAAATTATTTAATAATTTAATAATATATTATTATTTGAAAATATTAACATATTATTATTTAATTAATTTAATAAATTTCATCATTTAATAAATTCCGAAAATTATTTTGAGATCCTAAATTCTTAGAATTTTGCATTGATCGCTCTTGTGTATTCAGATTATGAATTTGATAAGTGGATATTGCAAATTGAGTGTTGATTGTGAAAAATATGAATTTTATTCATAAAATCCCGGGTGTCGAGTTTAACACCGAAATTTGGATTTTAAGAATTATATTAAACAGTGGAGTTTGAAAAAGTAAGATATATAGTTTTTCTGGTTCGAAATTAACGTGCTCCTACACACGTGAATAATTTATGGAACGTTTTTAATATGAAGAAAATATGCTATGATTACTATTTCAATGGGAGCCTTGAGTGAAATGCAAAGTGTCCTGGGCCGATTATGAATTTATTGTGTGATGGTTAAGAAGAAATTGTTATGAGCTGTTGAGCTAGACTTGACTCTATTTGGGAGGCCCCATGCAACGGGCTTGGGTCGCAGTTGATTCTGGACCTATACTCTTTCGGGAACGCCGTCAACGTAGTGACGAAGTCGCGCTCCATGGGGGGAGGCAATGCCTGGCATTAATGTTAGTCGATAGCCGAACTGTGAGTAGACTATGCCCGTGTGTGACAATGAATAACAATTGAAACGCATACTGAGTGTTGTTAACATGCCAGATTATGGGACAAAATTGTGTGGCATGGTATGAGACGTGTCATAACGATTCGGTCTTATAATTAGGACCCTTGTGGTTGTTGGTTACCTTAAAGTTATTGCGTTCCAGTTGTTTAAGTTTGTATTATTGCACATGATTGAGCGATATGAACATGATTGAACGATTTGAATTGTGCTAACCTGCAGGAAGGAACTGAGACGAGGTAAGTTCTCTGTGTGGTGTGGCTAGGCCATCCTGGGGTATATTTTCTTTCTAATAGGAGTTTAGGGGGGTGAACTTGCTGAGACAATGTCTCACCTTGTTGTGGGCCAATATTTTCAGGTCCCTTGTGGACGGAGCGGCCAGATCGCTTTGGTTGGCCTTGAGGAGTTGCAGAGGTGAAGTCAGGAGGATTGGAGAACGTGTCCGACTTGTAGGTCGTAGGACAACTCCTTTTTAAGAGTCGGACTTTTATAGACTTTTGGCTGTAGGCCTTCATTTGTAACTCCGTTGATTTATGAAAGTGTTATGTTGTGGAATTGCTTCCTACTTTACTATCCTGTATTTCATTGTCAGGGGTTTTATAATACGTTCCGCATGTGAATTAAAGAATTGATTGGGTCAGCGACTTAACATGGGAACGTCATATTTGAATGACCATGGTGGGATGTTGGCGCACTCGAGGTTAGGGGCGTGACACTCTGATTGTCACAATGAATGACTATTCCAATATGATAATGCACTCCCATATCTTGTAGTATCCACCATAACCATAAAAACTCTAATATTGTATCGGCAAGAGCTCAATATTCTGCTTTTATACTAGAGCTAGCAATAGTTGTTTGTTTCTTGCTACGCCATGAGATAAATGAGTCGCCTAAAAAGATGTAGTAGCTTGTAGTGGAGCGACGATCATGAGGGTCACCGGCCCAGTCAACATCAAAATATGTTGTCAACTCCAAGGTAAAATGAGTAGAAAAATGAAGACCATGAAATAATGTACCATTGGTGTAGCGAAGAATTCAAAGAATTGCAGCAGAATGAGTTGTACGAGGTGCAGTCATGTACTAACTAACAATGTGAGCAGCATAAGCAATGTCAGAATATGTAAGAGTGAGATATATAAGACTACCAAACAACTGCCATTAAAGTGTAGGATTTGGAAAGAGAGTTCCATCATTGTCATTGAATTTTGCATTCAACTCAATGGGAGCAGAAGCAATCTTGTTATCAATGAGCCCACCTAGAGAAATAAGATCAATGGCATAATTTGCTTGTGAGAGATAGTAACCAGAAGCATAAGATGCAACCTCCAAGCCTAGAAAATAGCAGAGTCGCCTAAGATTTTTCATTTTGAAGTAATTACTAAGACACTGCTAGAGTTTGGTAATGTTATACTGATCATCTCCAGTAATAACCATATCATCCACATATAAGAGCAGCATAATGTATTCACGTTGCATGTGTCGAACAAATAAGGTGTGGTCATAAGGACTAGATTTATAGCCCAGAGATTTCATGGTTGAACTAAACTGGGAGAATTACCAAAAAAGTCATAAACTTTTTGTAGTTGTGCCAATTTAGTTCTAAACTCTTTTTTTTTTGCCAATTGAGTTCTAAACCTTTTACAATTGTACTAGTTTAGTCATTTTGACCAAATTTGGTTGGCCGGTGTTGATATGGTCGCCGGCCGGTGCGGGCAACAAATTTTTTAATAATATTCTATTTTTGAATTATTTTATTAGTTTTTAAATATTTTTACTTTTTTAATTTCTTTTCTTTTTTTCCTCCCTCCTCTTTCCTCCTCCCCCTACTCCCTCCTTCTTCCTTTGGCTTTGGCGACCGGCCAGCCCTCGTCGGTCACTAGACCGAGACGGTCGGGCAAGCTCGCCTCGCGGTCGTTGGGCGAGGGCGAGCTTGCCCGGCCACCGGCGAGGCAAGCCCCAATTGGATTTGGTGAGGGCGAGCTCTCTTGGCCGCCTCAATCCAGCGATCGGTGAGGGCTGGCCGATCGTCGGAGCCAAAGGAAGAAGGAGGGAAGAGGGGGAGGAGGGAGGAAAAAAGAGAGAGAGAATGTGGCACCCCTCGACAGCCCTCGAATCGTTAGGGTCGCCACTGTTCGCTTACCTTTCACTTGACCTGATAATATATCACTCTAATATCAAAGAGTTATAATAAGTCTATAAGTCCTGGGGGTTTATCTGTATATATATATTTCCATACGTCCTTGCGCATAAATATGGCGGAAGCGTATCCAACAACTCCATTCCCTATATTCAGAAAACGATGCACACCAACTAAACGTTTATAGGTAAAAGCTGAACACTTTTATTTACTTAAACTAGATGGACATCATTCATCGGTACATCAAAATGCCGTAGTTTTCTATACTCGGCTATACTTCAAAAGATGACCGACATCTCCTCCAACAGTCGTATACTTAAAGTTCGTCGATCAATGTCGGCGTCCAAAAGTTCTTTCCTTTGCTATCCTCCTCGCGGTCATATCCAACCACTTGATCCATCTACTGGTGGCAGTGACAGCAGATGTATTTTATCTAGTATGAAATGTTAGTCCCCAAAAGGGGTGAGTACAACCACTCAGCAGTAAAGATCCACCAAACTACACAATGCGTCAAACAGAACAATCAAGGTATCATGAATAAAACACATATCATTCATGCATTCAAGCATACCTCACCTTACAGCCATGCATATATCACCATGCAACATGCATATACCACCATGCACTCATATCATCTATGCTATCAAGCATACATCACCATGAGATCCATTCACGCCTTCATGATTGCATTTTCAATATCAAATAGCATCAATTTATTTTCATAAGCAGATCATGCATCATGTCATATGCATACACCCATGCACATGATTCAATTTCAATTCTTATCTTTCATAAGGATCTCATCATTTTTCATCCAGGGACTAATGTTTGCATCCCACAATTTATTACTCGCACCCAACCTGGCGTCATGAGGAACCTCTGGGCATGCATCATAATACAATCCCTCACCCTTCGGGCATGTATCATAATACAACCAGGCATCCAAAGGGCATCGACTCATTCGAACCTCTAGGCATCTTGCACCCCACCTGGCATCACGAGAAATCCCCCTCGGCACACACCTCCGGGCATTTTGAAACTCCTGAGGACATTCGGAACACACACTCTGGGTATCCGGTGTGGCACCCCTCAACGGCTCCCGATCCATTAGGGTCGCCACAGTTCGCTTACCTTTCACTTTTCCTTATAATATGTTACTCTGATACCATTTCAATTGCAGCGGGTCCATACAACCTGGGGGTTTACATTTTTTTTTTTTATCGGTCCCTTGCGCAATTCATATAGCAGAAGCACATCCATTAACTCCCTTCCCTATATACAGAAAACGACGCACAACAACTAAACATTTATAGGTAAAAGCCGCACACTTTTATTTACTTAAACCAGATGGACATCATTCATCGGTACATCAAAATGCCGTAGTCTTCTATATTCGATTACACTTCAAAAGATGACCGGCATCTCCTCCAATAGTCATATACTTAAAGTCCATCGATCAGTGTCGGCGTCTAAAAGCTCATTCCTTTGCTATCCTCCTCCTCACGGTCATATCCAATCACTCGATCCGTCTACCAGTAGCAGTGGCAGCAGATGTATCTTATCTAGTCTGAAATGTTGGTCCCCGAAGGGGTGAGTACAACCACTCAGTAGGTAAAGGACCAATAAACCACTCAATGCATCATGCCACACAATCATCACAATTATAGCATTACATGTCATTGAAGTATCCATGCACAATTTACCTTGATATCATGCACATGTCATCATATCTCATGTACATACATCATCATATAGTCATCACCATCATGTCATACACTTGCAATCATCATGTCACATGTACCATCATCATTACCATGCATCCATGCACTCATCATCATCATATCACATGTACCATCATCATTACCATGCATCCATGCACTCATCAATCATCATATCACATGTACCATCATCATTACCATGCATCCATGCATTCATCATCATCATATCACATGTACCATCATCATTACCATGCATCCATTCATGCCTTCATGATCGCATTTTCAATATCAAATAGCATCAATTTATTTTCATAAGCCGATCATGCATCATGCCATATGCATACACCCATGCACACGATTCATTTTCAATTCTTATCATTCACAAGGATCTCATCAGTTTTTCTTTCCAAGGACCAATGTTTGCGTCCCACAATTCATCGCTCGCATCCAACCAGACATCGCGAGTAACCTCCGGGCATGTATCCAAGATACAACCGGGCATCCGGCATTTACATTCTCTGGCCGGGCATCTCGCATCCCAACTAGCATCACGAGGCATCCCCTTGGGCACAAACCTCCAGGACTTCCGGAATTACGTACGGACATACCACCAGGATTCCCCCCTCCTCTGGAATTACGTACCGTATACCACCGGGCATCTCGAAATTCCCGAGGACCCTCCGGAATTACGCCACTAGGCCACCGGGCATCCCAACACTCCCGGGACATTATCAACCGTCTCCAACAGTTTCACTCATTTATCATTGTTCATGTTCACCAATTTATGTCTCAAAATTAGCATGGCATATGATGTAATGGAAAACAAGATCACTTTCATCCTTTGATTCATACATGCATCTCCAATCATCATCATACATGCAGCAAGACACAATCATTCATAACAATACAATTCATGGAGTCCATGCAATTTAGGATAGTCCATTTATCATGCCTTTTGAAGTTTACCAAATTCCAGCTTGTACCATTTTAGAAAACATTTGAATTAAATATCCATATGATTCTCCAAAATCATGAAATCAGGACATGAGATAGACAAGACAATAAGATAACAATTTCGTGAAGAACACATGCCCTAAAGAGTTTCACACAAGAAGATATAACTCACACAAGTGCAGCATGCAATTTCGGATAGAAACAGATTGCGCAGTCTTTGAAATAATTCAATTAAAATATCCGAAAAACCTCCGAAAATTATGAAATTTTATCAGGTTATATTTAAGACACTAAAGTAGATTTTTCATGAAGATTTCTAGGCTAGATTCGTTTTAGATAGTTTCCTATAGTCGTCCGAAACTTCTGGTTCTCACTCCGAAACGTCCAGTGTAGTCATCTCCGAAATACCGAGTTTTCACCCATTTATTCTTCTTCGTTTCCTCTGAAATTTGGATATGTTTTACTTCAAGAGGTCCCATACAACTTTCATTAGGGGATCTAAGTCAAATTTCCAAAGAACAGTCACCATATGGGTCCATGAAGTCTCGGGTGTCCAGTACCGTGTCTCCAGATCTACTGTTTTCAAGAGTAAGTTGATTCACTAGGCTAAAATTGCTCATTTTACTTAAAATTTGAGTATGTTAATATTTAGGATGTTATCTACAAGTTTCATGAAGAAGTCGAAGAGAGATTCTTGATAAAAATCAACATGCAACCACAAATCTACCACAAGGTCAGCAAAACAGTTCCAGATCTAGTGTCTCCGTAGGATGAGGGTTTGACCCCTTAAATCTCCATCATTTTGTACCAAATTTTAGTATGTTTCAGTTTAAGACGTTGGATACAACTTTCATGAAGAAATAAAAGTCAAAATCGAACTCAAAACATGCATGCAAGCTCTCACAAGATTCTGGTTCAGGCGGTTCATGCGAAAACAGCAAGCATATTCAAGAACAAAGCACATTTTTGCATCGGTTTCGCCTACCCTAACATCCGAAACTCACCACTAACAAATCATACATACAAGGCACACATGCAAGGGTGGAAATCAGTCCCAACTTGCCTTAAAGACCGAATGAACAGCAGCAAAAGGGACGGCACACCGGCGACGAACGGATGGCGTGCGGCGGCGACGGGCGACTCCTCCTCCCTCTTGGCAATTCCCTCTCTCTCTCTTTCTCACTTGGCCGAATGACATCAACCGGCCACCCTCTCTCTCTCCTCTTCCTTTTATTTCCCCAAATCTTCATCATTTGCAATGATGAGCTTGCCTCTCCAATGGCCAATGCATGAAGACCTCCTCTTGCCACTTGTCATGACACATCAATAATGGGCTTTGGGCTTGGGCTTGGATTGGAAGGAGTGGGCCGGCCACTCCTTCCCCTCCTCTTGGTCGACGGTCCCCTCATGGGCCTCAATTGGGCCAGCCATTCGGCCCACCAAAAGCTTAGGCCATTGGGCCTAAGGCCCAACCTAATTCAAATCAATTTTAATTCTCATTTTTAAATACTAATTAAATCCTATTAAACTAAAATACCATAGGGTAAAATTAAATAACTAAACACTTAGAATTACAAACCTATGGATTCTAATTCACGATGCACATGGCCAGAGATAAGCCATTCTCTTCCAAGATCTATCCCTTTAAACTCGGCCATTGATTTCAATACAAGATAATAACTGAAGCACTCCTAATTGGCTAGCAAGGAATTTCAGGATGCCACATCCGGCACCCACACTCCAGGCATCCCAACACTCCCGGGGCAACGTCGGCTCACACCTCCGACGGTCTCGTTATTATCACAATATATAATCTCATATATGTCTCATTTTCATCATGGCATTTGATGCAACAATATCAAAGATCTAAACCATCTTTTGACGTCACATGATATGCCAACATCACCATATATGCAGCATATATAACCACTCAAGATATCATATTTCGTAGGGCAGTCCATTTATTCTTGAAAATACAGCAAATTTCGGATAAAACAAAATGCACTCCTTTAGTTAAAACTCTAGAAAAATTAGTAAATGGTATTAATAAATTCTGAAAACTTGACACATTATAGACGAGACCTAAAGGCAGATATCTCATGAAAAACACCGTACCAAAAGAATCTCACACAAAACAGTACGGTCCATGCATCACAGTTTTCAACATTTCAACACTTCAACTTGCACAGTTTCGGAAGTAATTTAAATTAAATATCCAAATTAACTCCAAAAATTCTGAAATTTTGATATGTTATAGAAAAGTCCTAAAGGTAAATATCTCATGAAGAAATAGAAACCCAACTCGTTCTATATTAATAGATATAGACAATTAATTCCTCCTGTTCTCGGTGTCGTTTTTCCAGATTATCTTCTTTCAAAGGAAACTCATTTCACCGACCTAAATATGTCCGTTTCTTATAATTTTTCAGTATGTTATTTATCAGAATATTACCTACAACTTTTTCTAAGGACACACGATCAAATTTTAATTGGATGATTTTATAAAAATCACAGAATCATACTAGGTCGAAGTCGCATTTCCCAGATCCAGTTTCTTCAAAGGACAACGATTTCACCGACCTATTTTTGTTTATTTCCTCTAAATTTTTGATATGTTTTACCTCAAGAAGTAAAATACAACTTTCATTAAGAAATCAAAGTGAGATTTCCACAAGAAAACTACTTTACAGTCCACGAAATCACTGAAGGTCAGCACAACAAATTCCAGATCTAATTTCTCCAAAGGAAAATCGTTTACCAGGAAATACTTGTCCGTTTTATCTCAAATTTTAGTAAGTTTCTCCTCAAGATTCTCTCTACAACTTTCATTAAGATATCGAAGCGAGATTCCAACTAGAAAGTTGCATGCAGCTCACAAACTCATGAAGGGTCGAACTGATTTTTCCAGAAAACAGCATGCTAGGCCAACAAATTTCTCCCCAAAGCTTTGAAATCTCATCACTTCCACCATAACCGAAGTTCACCATCTTCTACACACACATCACAGCAAGCAAATGGTAGGTTTTAGGACTCTACTTGTCTCACTCCTAAGCTCGATCAGCAAGCAAAACAGGGGTTCGGTTCGGCGATGCGGCTCGACGACGGCGAAGACAAGCGGCGACAATGGCAGCAGCTCGTGTTCAATGGAAGGGCGACCTCCTCCTTCCTCACGCCGTGCATCTGCTCGCTGCTCGCTCTTCTCTCGCTCACGGCCCCCTCTCAATCGCTCACTCTCTCTCTCACTCGCTCGCTCGGTCACTCTCTTTAGCTCACTTACACGAGCAGATTAGCCGTTGGTTTTGCTAAAAACCAGTCAACGAAGAGGGGATTTTCGGTGGTTAATTAGATGAGCGGTAGCTGGGTGGAACGTGTCCTTCGCATGCCAGGTCCTGAAGCTCTTGCTGGCAGTCGAATAGGAAGCAACGTGGCAGTTGCTGGGCTCCTCTCAGTCAACACTTAGGAAGAAAATTGAGAATTGTTGACTTGCTTTGTCGACAATTAAGGAGGCTTCTTGGGCTTTTTGGGCCTGCAAATTTGTGGCTGAAAGGTCCTAATTAAAAGGCCCAAATTCTCCAAAGATAAGCCCTTAAATTTCTCCACAAATATGAGGCCTTTTGGTTTTCATAGAAATCAACGAATATTCCCTTAATCAATTTACTTCATGTACAAGTACATAACCGAAGTTCCCGCGTGGAGAAAGAATTTGACAGAGCGACATGGTGATAATATTTCATTTCCTCACTTGCCAAATTGCCCAGAGAAAAGACATGCATGGTCCTCATGCACGGTCCAACTTCTCAAAATTTTATTCTTAAATTCGGCACACGTGATCCTCATGCATGGCCAAATTCCATCAATCGACCAAAGTCCAAAGACTTCTCTTGTTGCATGGTTGGTTGGTCCAATAGATAAAAGAAAGCGTGGCCGTTGCATATTTGAGGGTCGTCTAAAATTTTGGATGCCACAGAGAAAAAAAGGTAAATTTTAAAAAAATAAAAATAAAATAATTAGGAAAAAATAAAATATTATTAAAAATTTATTCTTGGCCGGCCGCGCCACGTTAGCGCCGACTAGCCAATTTTGGCCGGAATGACTGAATTGACACAATTGTAAAAGATTTATGATTCAATTGGTCAAAAATAAAATAAAAAAAGTGTATGACTGAATTGGCACAACTCCAAAAGGTTTAGGACTTTTTTGATAATTTCCTCGAACTAAACTTGGAACCATGCACAGGGAGCTTGCTTCAATCCATACAATACTTGACGTAATCAACACAATTTATCAGATGAATGAGTATAGTGTGCCATATAAACTTCCTCAGCGAGATTGCCATTAAGAAAAACATTTTTGACATAATATGTGAATGAATAGAAAAATAATATTTCGTTCATTGACTAATGAATAGTACATGTGCCTATTTATATAGGCTTTACGCAACGACTCTCTAAAATAACAAATAAAAATAAATCAAGCATAATATACAGAATCATAGAATTATAGGATATCCTAAATATATCTCTAACATTCTTTAAGACAATCTTGCTTAAACCAAAGCAAAGACTGTTAGAAGAGAGATGGCCAGCCCAAAGAACAAAAGCACAGTTATGTCCAAAGTTTTCGATGCGGAGACAAGCGGATCGAACAATAAAATAGGCCGGACAAACTCTCAATTTCAGGAGCTCATGCTGTCAATTCATTTCATGCCCGCGAACCTGGAATTTATCGGGGGATGGCACATCTATACAAGCAAATTGAGAAGATGCATGTACTTTTTGTATGCACATGTGCGCGACATTGAGTCCTTCGGTAAGATCACTACAGAGTTCTACGTGTTATCGTGGATAATGCAAACCCCACTGCATTTAGTATAACTTGGTTCGTTGCCTCCTGCCAAACTTGCTTCAATTTTCACCTTTGTATAATCCGAAACAGTCGAATTTTAAACACGCTTGATTCCATCAATTTATTATGAAGGCTTCAACCAAAGTACGATTAAAGTTTCTTCAAATGTTAGGCATTTGATTGAGATTGAAATACATTAAGTTCGACATGCAAAAATTAAAACTTTCTTTTGAGGGAAAAAAACACACTCTCTAAGTAAAGCACGCATTATGAGATACAGACAACTTGTATAATTTATATCGGTCATATCCTTGATTTTGTGAGGTTTATAATTTTAAAATCATCTATTTACCTATGGTTGTGTTTGTTTAGGTTAAAACAATAATTAACAATTTTGGAGCACAAGTTGAGGTCATAGTTCATTTTAAAGCAAGAACATCCAATTCTTAAAAGGTTGGATATAAATTGGGTTAAATGCTTGATTTTGTGAGTTTTAGAGCTTTCAAATCATCATATAATTGTGTTCATTTCGGTTTAAAGAGATTCGAGTTTTATCTACTGTCATAAATTCTTTGAAGGGATTATTTGGATTTACACATCTAAAATAAGGACACTCGTCCTTGAACATATATGTATATATATGTATACAGACATACATGAACCGATATTATTCTTCAATGAATCGCTTTATGTATCCTTATATTCATATATTGTTTATCCTTTGGTTAAATGGATTTGAAAAGAATGTTTAGATTTAGGACGAATGAAAACCTCTTCCTTGTCTTCCCAAAGATGAATCGGCAGGAAAGTAATTTGTTGCTTCTAAGGATACATTGAGTAAAACTAAAATGTGGAGATTCCGATATCAAATTTTGCATAGCTTTACATGGAAGCCACCAGAGCCAATTAGCCACTTGGGTTAAAATTTCTAATCCGTGCATGATCGTGTAATGTGTATGTATAATTTCCCAAGTGGTTCTTTTGATTACATTTTATTTAGTTAACAAGTACAGATTCGTTAACACCAGACCCAAAATCTAGACCAAAACATAAAGAAGCTAATATCCCAAATAAAAAACATAACAATACACTAAACCAATAAGACCTACTCAACTAAATGCCTAAAAAAGCTTGTCAATTGTAAATGTTATGTTAATAGGCTTGGCCCACGAAACCCATCAATGGGTCTAAAGAGCTCATGGATTAGGAGTTTTCAATGAAGGGAGTTTTAGTAGAGATCAAGACATGTGCGGACGATTGATCGATTCCAAACATGAATGAAAGTTGAATTTGAGCCAAGAAGGATCCATCAACTAAGGGATAACAATAGCTAAAGGATCGAAAGCGGTCACAAGTCATCTTGAAGTAGCGTGAGACAATTAGAGATTCTTGCATAGGAAAATCAAAGACGCACAACAAAATCACCCATTAAAGATGAAGAGGAATAAGAGTTTGCACACTTATTTACACATGCGCATATCTTTCAACTCGTTTCAATACTTCGAACGAGAATCATGCTGCATCTATCAAGGAGTCCATCAAGTTAGGAAAAAATTATTCAGATCAGATCTTTGTTGAGGGTTTGAGTTTCAAATTCAAAGTAGATTATTTTAAGTTCAATATTTGTCTTTGAGTATGAAAGCTTTCAAGTCGAGTCTTTATCTATGCTTTTTATTGATGTCCTTTGAGAAGTTTATTGTTCAACTCTAGTCATTGTTCCGATTCAATCACAATCTTTGCAATTTCCTTATTGATCTTTAGGTTATCGTTTTCTGGCATTGGAGAGGAGAATATGAAGCTCTTAGATCTGCAAGATAAAGGACCATAGAACTACGTGGTAGATAGAATTAGGGTTAGGTGATGATTACCATTTATAGCGAGCCATCTTACGGAGAGATGAGGTTGAGGTACCCGCTAGAGCACCAAAAGGGCGTGCGTTAAAGTATTTGAGTATTTGTAGGAGAAACTGAAATTAAATAACAGAAATCAATGATTCCAGCAAACTTGGATTGATGGTCATGGCAGATATTGAGAAACCGCGAGCCCCTTTAGAGCCATTTTCGTGAAGAACGGGAAAAAACTCCATTCAGGGAATTACTTAACGTCGATATCTGCGCGCATTATATCATGAATGAACAGCCCGGAGAGATGCCAAGTAGAGATTGTTGATGGAGTACGCGGGCAGTTTCTTCTGAACTTGCAAATATTTGTCGAACCTGACTTAATTTTAGGTCTCAAATCTTCCACGTCCGCGCAGATTTTTATTTATGCAGGATATAATGGATGAATGACATGCAAACAAAAAGAAGAAAATGGTTTCGACTTCCACTACGAATGTCTAGACGACTTTGAATGCGTAGTTCACAACTAAAACCATGATAAAATTGAGTTCTGAGTTTTATAAAAACAAGACAAGTCAACGAGAGCCTAAAAACCGACCCAAAAAAAAAAAAAAAAACGAGAGCCTAAAATCAGCACAAAGGAACACTGGTGGTGCTTGGAACGTAGACCTTATGACGAAGCGCTTACAATGTGGCCCCAAAGATAGACGAGGTGGTACAGTCCGCTCGATTTCATCATCGACGGGATTAGTTTTATCGGAGGACTCAGAGTTATTGTGAACCTTCCCACTCCAAGGCTTCTTCGGGCTCTTCTTGCTGATGAGCCGATGAAGAGACACAGGAGTTGAAGTGAAGCTCTTGACCTGGAAATACTTGATCATGAACGGGATGCTCGATCCTGTGACGCACAAAGCCAACGTCAACCACTTTACATCGGTCGATATGACGCTGTACAGCCCCGTCATGAAGGCTACCACGGTCCCCCCGAGGGACAGGTAAAGCAGCTTCTTACTATATACGATGGCCCTCCTCAAGGCCGTCTCCTCGGCAAGCATGGCTGAGATCAAGAGGAACAGGACCGTCAGGGAAGTAGATACGGCGAGGACGTCCGCTAGGATGAAGACCTCGAAAGCGGGTTGACCGATGAGGATAGGCTGGCCAGGTTTGAGGTTTTTGTGGCCGCTTAATTTCGCCGGAGGTGGGTGCTGAGGAGAGTCATGGAAGTTGCATAAGGGGGATGGCAACGGTGGAAGAGCGTCAATATCTTCAGGCGCCAAACCACCAGGCAATGTGAAGGCGGCGGCAAAAGTGATGGTAGCAAGGAGGGCGGCGACGACACAGAGGGCATTGGCGTGGCCCTTGAGGTCGGCTTCAGGCTTGTCGAGGGAGGTGGGTTGGACGGCGGGGTGGTTCCAGGTCTGAGGCTTTCGGCCAGCGGGGATGGACTTCAGGTATCGGTAAAGGTAGTCCTGCAGATGAGCAATAACGATCAGCAGTTGATAGAAGCAGGTAACGGAAATGGACCATTCTATTTTATGGTAAGGTTGGTGTGATTTTTCAAGGTCGTCAACAGCCTAGATTTCCCGCCAAAGAATGTAAACCTATATAGATAGATCGGTTAGAGGAAGCACTAGTTTAATTTCCCCAATATGGATACAATCTTTATAGAATTTTATTGAGACTGTCACGTAATTCTGTAAATTAGTTATAATATCTCTAACATTTAAGAAAAGATTAATATACAAAGCCTGATATATGGGCTCTGATAGATTTATTTACTCAATTTACTAAGAAGTACCAGTAAGCACTACAACATATGACGACAACAATGGGTTACGGCGAAAATAAATGTTGACAATATTATAGAAAAGAACAAACCAATTTCAGCTCAATTTTTACAAAAATTTGGACCAACTCATATAAATCTTGAGTGCTCTTTATTATTCCATTGATTTCTCTGATAACTATTTTTGTCCCTCATCAAATTTATGTTACAAAATCCTTTAATTTTCTCCCTATTTCACCACATAACCCGACGCAGAATCCCATGTGCAAAAGATAATTTAGTTAGATGAGCTAATAATTACCTTCCTCTTGGTGTATTGCCACTTAGACTTACAAATATCCAGAAACGTACAGCCCTCGTCGTTCTTGGCCCTCAGATCCACCCCAGGAATCTTCAGCAACCTCTTCACCATTCTGTAGTTCAGGTCCCCAGCCGCCACGTGCAGCGGCGTGTTCCCAAAGCGGTCGGCCTCGTTCACCAGCCTCACCAGCTCAGGCAATCTCAACACCGCCTTAGAGTGACTCGGCCCGCACTTCAGCGCGAGGTGAACCACGTTCCGGCCCTCGTCGTCGGCGACCTTGACCGCGTCGGGGCAGTGCTCGAGGATCTCTCTCAGGACGTGGAGGTGGCTCGACGAGGCGGCTTCGAGCAGTGGGGTTCGGCCATGGGTGTGTTCCTTGGTGTAGGCCGAGGAACAGTTGGTTAGGAGGCGGGTGGCGATGTCTTTCTCTCCGGCTTTCGCTGCGAAGTGCAGGGCTGTTCTTCCGTTGTCGTCGGCCTTGTTGATCATATCCGATCCTTGGAGATTTATGAGAGCTTCCACGCAATCTAGGACACGAGGAAGAACTCGTTAGAAAGAGTAGATAGAAATATAATAAAAGAAATGGGAGATGTAGCTGCTGATGTTATGGTTTCTTTATACGTGGGCTAGTCTGCTCTAAGCATAGCATCTAGATGATAACATCTCCTAAGGGACATGTAATTGATTTAATTGAAGTAAGCCTCGTTTATATCAGTAATTTTTCCGCCAAAGTTCGCTTTTTCTTCTTGGGTTTTCATATGAAATGCCCTTTGAATTACACAATCCACCATTACCACCATCGATAGGTCAGTTTAGAGTAAGGGTGATTAGTTTTGGTCTGGTCTGACTCCATTCCAAAACTAGATTAGAAGGATCGGTTTTTAATTTCTGGAACTGGAGACCAGATTGCCTGCAAGTATAGTCATGTTGCCATGCTTTAATTCTTGTTGAAATTGAAGGTTGACTTTGAGATCCATCATAGAACTAATTAAAGAAAATGGGGATGATAAATTACCAAAGTACATGTCTTTTTAGTATTTGTCATGGGTTTCACTACATAGTACAGTAGGTCTATAAAGCTTGAAGAAAATCAAAAATCCATTTTCAAAATTCCTCAATTACCATTCATGCATGTTTAAATCCGTTTCTTTTTCTTTTTTCTTTTGGAAGACCGAGAGATGCCTCAATTGATTTCGGTTGTTAATGATACAAAGTTCTAACCAATGAATTAGTGCGGGTACGAATGAACTCCCTTGGTTCCTTCAACATCATATGCCTTCAAATAGCATTTCTTGCTTGTTCATGCACTTTAAAAGAGTATAGTCTCTATATTTCTTACCTAAGTGTTTGCTTGAACTAAAAAGTTGAAAGGCGAAATGGGCTAAAAAAAAAAATCAATACTTCATAAAATTAGAAATGCACACTTCAAATCATACTTGATTTTGCGGCAGACGAAACCTCCCATTCTCAAAAATACATTTGCTAGTCATATGAGTACCAAAGTTGTGTTTTGCATTATATCGCACACTTACATGTTGTGCAAATAAAACTATATGTATAGTCTTTAAGACTGGTAGACATGTAGAGTTTTCTATGTTTGGTAAATATTTTCAGTCTATTAGTAGATTGTTATTTTTATGCAAGTACTTAAAAAATCTATTTCCACAGTGCTTTCAATGTATATCTCCTTTGACTTGTAAGCGTGTGACTAGCCCCCACGGATGGGCACCGGAAATCTTTTGATATCTATCAAGATATCTTGCGTAACTAAAATCCCATTTGATACTTTTTCACCTTCAAATTCAATACAAGAAAGAAAAGCAACGATAATGACAATAATTATGAAACTAAGTAAAGAGATAAAGAGGGACGAATAAATAGGAATATCATCTAAAAGCAACAGAAATCACAATTGAAATATTATGGATTTTATTTTCTACCACACTACATATGAGTTTTTCCCATTAGCCGGGTCGAGTATATCATACGTTTTATGAATAATAATAAAGATACTTCAACTAAATTCAGTGGAGAAACTTAGAGAAATCATGGATGCATCCTTCATTTTTTGGTTAATGACGTACAAAGAAGGAAAAAAAATAAGAAACAACTATAATCCTTCTTCGTTAGATGGCATTTTCCTAAAGAATCTGCACAATTAATAAGTACGTACGTTGATGCTAGCAAATTGCAGGAGTCAGTTTTGGCAACATATGTAGATTTAAGGCTAAAAGATGAGATAGGAAATTAATGAAAAATGATCTAAACAGCAAGAAATGAGCCATTTTTCTTTTAATTGACCTCCTAAAAGCACTTCAAATCGGGGGAACAGGGCTAGCCTGCGGTTCTGTGCAGTACCGTAAGGCGTGCTAGTTCTACTGTGGGTATTTTATCCACCCTCACTCACCTCAGACGTGGGTGGCTATTATACCAGCCCACCTGACGTGCATGCCCTGACGTGAAGTCTATCTTCTCCATTGTGAAGCCCTCAAATTTTTTATTTATCTTTGTCGTCTCAACAGAGAGCGAATACAGAGGATAGCACGGGATCTTCCACCTTAAGGTGGTTTTCCCGCTTGTTTCCTCCTTGAGCCTTTTAAGGACCTGCTCAGATCTGAACAAAGTTATTAAGCCTTTATCTACTAATAGAGAAAATAGGATGCTCTATGCATGTGTGATGCCACGTCATTTAATTGATTTATAAGTCCTAAAAATTGATCTTTCAGAAAATAAAGGACCATGTAATTACTCATTTTAAGCATGTATTAAAATTGACGTACTCCTACTTCCAGCAAGAACAGCAGCGTGCAAGGGGTTTTGGCCTTCCGGGCCCCTCAAAGCGCGATCCCGAACACCTTCTTCAGATTGCCTGTCGCTCTCCAAGAACTTCACCATCTCCTTTACCACTTTCTCAAACCCTAACTCAGCCGCCACGTACAATGCGCTCTCGCCGGCCTTGTTGACGCTCCCCACCATCTCTTCATCTTCTCTCCACAGTAACATCCCCATATTCTCATCCCCGTTCCTCAGCGCCTCGTGCAGCGCCGTGTTCCCGGCCCCGTTTTTTTTCCTCAGCAAGCTTGTATGGATCCTGGCTGTGCCCCCATTCTCCATCTCTTTCATCTTCTGTGTGCATGGCGTCTCGGTGGTGGCGTTCACCTCCCGTAGCCTGGCCTCGGAGAGGATGGTCTCCATGACTTTGAAGTGGCGTGTCCGCGCTGCGATGTGGAGCGGCGTGTCCGCGCCACGACAGGAGTTGTCAGGCTTGTCCACGAGCTGGGCGAACTCGTGGCAGGAGTTGTTGGGCTTGGCCACGAGCTCGGGGCACTTGCGGAGGACCTGCTTGATGAAGTCCTCGTGGCCCGACTCCGCCGCGGGGTGGACGAGATTGTTGCCCATACGGGTCTCTAGTTTGAGGAGGTCTAGTGGGGGTTCGTCTTTTCCATGTTTCTGCATCGAGTTTTCGAGGGCAGTGAAGTTGCCTTCTTTGGCGGCTTTGTACATACTTGAGTGCATGTACTTCGTTGGGGGTTTACCGTCCTCCTTCATCTTCATCTCTTGTTCTTTTTCTTGAATTGCAGGCCTCATCTTTAGTGTGTGGAGAAAGCAAATTCAGTATTGAGTGGGGAGGAAGAGATGGAGGAGGGAGTCGCATGCTATAAGATATATAAGGTTTCGTGCGTGGTTATTGCGGGCCATTTTCTAGGCAAGTTGGGAAGAATAAGCCTTGCTTGTCTTTGATTTGTGAGGACGACTTTTATCGCACCTCCAATTTTTTGTGTGAACCGAAAATGACAAATTAACAGCGGATTAGTCAACTAATCAAGCATCTTGACATTATTCGGTCAACGCGTTACCACTTGTTTGATTCTATGGAGAGGGGGGCTTTGCTCAGGACACGAGATGAAGAGATAGCCGGAGAGATTGTGGTGGAGGGGCTCGATGGGGACATCGAGGGCCTAATCACCTAGGGGAAGCTCTTCAGAGCTAGTCTTGCTATGTTCCAGCCTCGAAAATACAGGGTATTGGAGAAACACCGCCTCTTTCCTCTTCTCCAGACTTATCCTTCTTAGCTGCCATATGCAGATTCTTTCAAAAGAAAAGTCAGCCAACAACTTGCAACTTGCCAGTCGTTGCTACAATAATAATAATTTTTTTTTAAATGTTAAACATGGTCAATAATTGTCCCCAAATTACTTAAGTAATTTCAGCTCCAATCGTTTGAATGTATTCATGAACAAGAGGGCCGAGGACGGCCGTTGTGCACGTCACTTTCGATCCCCAACGTGCAAATAAAAGTTAGAATTATTCGTCAATGACCTAATATATATATATATATATATATATATATATATATATATATATAATAAAGAGTATTTATTAAAAAGAAAATGAAAATAAAAGAAAGAAAAGTGGGTGGAATGGCGGAATAGAAAACACGGCGGCTTTTGACAGCACCGGAAAGTGCGCCACTTCCGCCGCTTTCCCCAAATTCTATCCCCGCCCCGAACGTCACGTTCGCACGCACACTCCAATCACCTGAGCCGATTTCCCGAACACCCTCGCTCGCCGACCTCAGTTGCGGACCCCGCCACCGTAACCGTAACGGTAACCGTGACGTGACGTCGTTGGCCACGCTGGTTTCGGCCCTCCCCCCGACATTCCGTCCGCCCGTCCGTCCTTCGCCGTCCAGAAACAATGCGTCCATGGAACTCGTGAAAATCATTACATGGTTGACTTGACTCGGGTTTCCCGCCATGTCCAGATTCTTTCAAAAGAAAAGTCAGTCAATGACTGGCAACTTGCCGACCTGCTTGGTAAAAATGCTTGTGGACTCTGCCCACTAGGAAGTAGACTTATAAAATGGGTGAGTTAGTTCAAAGTCATAAATGATACAACTTTAATTGATCCATTTAACTTAATTATGACTCATTTATTGTAATGTAAATTTCTTGATCCATATTTCACCCAACCCATTTAATTAAATCTAGGAGATCATATTTTTTATGTTTTTTTTTTTCAAGAAAATGAAATTGCTAAAGTAAATAGGTGAAGAAGCACAAGGAGTATGGTGGTGACTCGGAGTATTCCAAATGTTTTTGTTAGCCATTAGCGTGAGGTATTCTCCCATTCCACCTCCAAGCGCCACTGATGCTGCCCACAAGAGACCCATTCCAATGATATTATTGTGGTATTTTATCAAGTTTGGTCTATAAGGTAACTTGGTGTACTATTGGTCAAGATTGGTCACCTATGCGTGGATTGTCACATCATTCAATATATTGATTTTATTATCATTCTTGATATAGGTAGACAAATGCTATTCTTTGAAACTTTCGAGTTTTGGTACAATATAATATGTAAGATGATCTAAAATAGTGAAAATTACCAAAAATTATAAACCTATTACAATTATGCCAATTCATTTATAAAGTTATTTTTTTGCCATTTGAGTCCTAAATTTTTTGTAATTGTGCTAATTTGTTACAATTATGCCGGCCAGCGTTGATGTGGACACCGATCATCTCTACGGCAAATAATTTTTAATAATATTTTATTTTTTTGT
This sequence comes from Eucalyptus grandis, assembly GCF_016545825.1. NCBI lineage: Eukaryota > Viridiplantae > Streptophyta > Magnoliopsida > Myrtales > Myrtaceae > Eucalyptus > Eucalyptus grandis. Next base: position 11,310,445 of record NC_052617.1, on the reverse strand, counting down.
CCTCCTCCCTCCTTCTTCCTCTTGCTCTAGCGATCGGCTAGACCAATAGCTAGTGAGCTTGCCTTGCTGTCACCAAGCGAGGGCAAGTTTGCCTAGCCACTAGTGTGGTCAGTTGCCGTTAGATCTGGTGAGGGTTCACTAGTGGTGGGGTGAGCTTGCCCTTGCCCAGTGACAGCGAGGTAAGCTTGCCAACCACCTCAAACTAATGACCGGCCATCCCCTTAGGTTGATCGCCGAAGCAAGAGGAAGGAGAGAGGATGGAAAAAAAAACAGAAAAAAAAAAGGAAAAAAATCAATAAAATAAAATATCATTAAAAAATTATCTGCCGACGTTGGCTTATGTTTACTTTAGTGTTGGACGGCCAAATTTGGCTAGATTAGTTAAATTAGTATAATTGCAAAATGTTTATGACTTAATTGATAAAAATAAATAAATTTAGGATTGAATTGGCACAATTTCAATAAATTTAGGAATTTTTTTGGCAGTTTTTCCATCTAAAATACCGTTACATTAAACGAGGCAGTAAACAAGCATTTAAAATGTGGACCACATTGAGCACCCGCTTCAAGTATGCAACTATGATTTTGTCCCCCAATTTTATCCGCCTACCTAATATCTTTTTAATAAAAGAAGTCTTCTATAGGAAAACGATGGTTTTGGTACAAATATTATGTAGCTTAACGACGCAAGTCAACGGACCCGATCTGGTCACTTTGGTTCGGGAGTCGTAATCGTGTGTATGCTCATTGTCAAACTTGCCAAGTGGAGAGAAAAGAACAAAGACCAAGACATTTCTCGAAAATTACAGGAAATATCGCCTGGAAAAGTTGTCGGATGCGCCGATTGCTCTTGGAAATTTCGATGGTTTCCCAAATGACTTTACACAAGACAGAAAACGTAGGAAATATTGGTTCCGATTGCTTCTGGAAATCGTGCGACGAGACTAATGAACGTGAACCGAAACTTTCCTATGGTTTTGTACCATCCATCTCTTTTGATTTCTCGTGGCCGGGCCGACTTGAAACATGTTTTCCCTGACATATTTCTCAAAGAATTATGCAGAATTAAAAGCAATATTGCCCAAAAAATTTGTCGGAAGCTCGCATAAAGGACCAGCAGCTCCTTTGCTAAAATATCTTGGCATTTATCTGTCGATTATATCAATCCAAGGGTATGACTCAATGCCTTTTAAACACATTCGGGAAGTCGATGCTAAGTTTAACATGCCGGGATTATTTGAAGAGACAAATCTCAGTGTTTTCCTAAATTTTCACAGTCAATGACATCTCGATTCTTGACTCTAGACAAGCAAACCAACGCAGCTTACTTTGAATGGTGCGGACATACGTGTCATCAGGTAAAACAGCAACGAGACCCATCTCAAACGATATAGCAATTGACTGCAGCGCGACGCATGTCAGCACAGCCATGATCACGTAGTAATGCACGTAAGGTCTCTTGCTAGAAACAGTGCCCGAGTATGAGGGAAGAGGCCATTATCGAGCAGATCATTGCAATAGTGTCAGAGATGATGAACCACTTGAGATGTCTACTTGACCGAAGAAGGGCCACTCCTTGGCCTGGGAAGGCGTTATTGTTATAACCACCTGGCAATGTGAAAGCAGCTGCAAACGTCACGGTTGTGATGACTGTTGCGATCATCAATGACGTCTGACTGTTTTACTTATAAGTTCGTTCTGAGCCCAAGACAGCGGATTTTTGTTCATTTGTATTGGGGAGAAATCCTCCTTGGAAATTCCAATGATGTGGGAGGCGTGGTTGTCGCCAGTTAACCATCGTGACCTGCAAGTAAAAGAAAGACAATTTAGATTTCGAAACTTGGTCTGGAGATTTCATAAATTTCATTGAATTATGGCGGCGCTACTGTATACTTGCCGAAGAAATTACACGTGTTTCCTTGGTAAGGTCGTCTATGTCGAAGGTAGTTTCGCCTTTTTATATTCGAGTTGTTTGATCAACTCTCGCATCTTACAAAAGGTAAGCTGTGATTTAATCTCTCCTTTCCATGATAGTTAAGATGCAAAGGAGTATTACAGTCGTGATCAGACTAATTTATTAGGCCCTCGAGCTCGACGGTTTCCAATATGCATTTGACAACATTTGCTCTCCCACTTAGCATTGCAACATGAAGATTGTTGGAATATAATATGCGGAAACGATAAGATCTTGCAATTTACGTCAACGCGAAATCGCCAGAAAAATAAACGAGAAATAATAAGGATATCAGAAATTTACGTGGTTCGGTTCGAGTATTGGTATGCTCGTCACGCGGTGAGCCGATAGCAAATAATCCAATATAATCGAGAATCGAGTTTGATAACGCTACACGTTCGAGTGTTTCACACCTAAATTTAACTTAAAAACCAAAATGTTTATAAATAAATAACTCATTTGGACGTAAACTCACAGCATAAATTATTATATGTTCAAATTCAAAGGAAAACACTCTACGTATGCCAAAATCAGGAATTGCAGCGTTCGTCTTTGTCCACGTACATAAGTCTTCACGTTCCTTTTTAGGCTTCGTGAGGCTTCAGGGACTTGCGGCTTCAGAAATCTTGTGGATCGTGGACTGCCGAGAAGTTCTTACGTGCGGCACCCTTTCTCTCGTAAAGCTGTAGTGGCTAAAGAAAAAACCCCTCCGGGAGATGTGCGCTTTTATACATATGTGTGTGTGGGCCCAAGGTCAAAGGTTTGACCTAGGCCCACCTCCTCTTTTAGAGCTTCACGTGCAGAGGCTTCATCTGTAGCTTTATATTGTGTTGGGCCTTCGTGGAAACCTTCTTTCGGCTTATACCAAAAAATCTGCGGTTCCTAATGGAATAGGTAATAAAGCAACCTTGCCACCTACTGCCACTAAATCACCACCTCCCCAAGTCAAACTGGCCGCAAATAAAAGAAGAAACTTTGCTCCGCCTTTTCCTTTATTCTATTATTTCCTCCTTTGTAAATTTTCAAGAGTCCAATGAAATTTTTCTGTTACTCGAGAAATCTTTATCAATAAATTCGATTTAACACGTTATCCGAATTCAAACTCGAGACATTAATTTAACAAAGAATGTATTGGCCCTTTACCTCTACTAATTCTCCAGTTGGGCATTGCCAAATAATCTCTTTTATAACCTTGGGGTGTCCACTGCATATACTCGAGATATCGAGCTCTAACAATTGCCGGATCAAGTTGTGGTATCCAGAAAAAAAAGGTGCATAGTTGAGAGAAGTTCTGCCATGCAAATCAGCTTCTTTGATTAGCTCCGCCATTACTTTTAGGAGAGTTTTCACTATATCTGTGATACAAGAACAAAACATCGTTGAAAGCACATAGAACGTGCAAGTATTGGGATTGAGCAATGTGTAATGGAAGTCGAAAAGTTTCTACTCTGCATAAGCATATGCAAATTTTCCATTAGTAGATACTAGTGTTAGCTGGGTTCACTCTTATGTGGAGGAAGCCCAATGAATTGCAAGTCCAAAAAGGGCTTGAGCCCATATGATAAGTTATATAGAGAAATAAAGTTTCTCACTATCTTTAAAAGTGGTAATCGTAAAAAGACGTAGTAACAAAAGAAAAAAAGAAAGCAGAAAATCTAAGGTTGGGGCAAAGTCTAATTTACATCAAGTTGGCATCGGAGGGCGATTTGTGATCCGATTGAGCTGAAATTTTGTTAGCATATTCGTGGCGCAATCTTCTCGAATCTGAACGGTTTGATTTTCGTTTAAAGCTCCCTACACCAGTTTTTTTTTTGCGAATTGATCAAAACTTGCGTTTTTGGTTAGATTTACCCTTGATCTCTTGTGAAATTCATATGTATTGCCAAGAATTATATTCTTGAGGTCTTTGTTGCTATGTACCTCTAATATTTGTTAGAGAAGAATATTGTTCACCCAATTTTGTTGATAGTGAAGATTTTCGAATGGACTTCGGTCCCATGGTTTTTGATCTTCTCACATCGAGGAGGTTTTCCATGTAAAAAAATCGTCTTGTGTTCGCGTGCTTGGTATTTATTTTATTCTACCATATTGATTCCTATTAGGTTTACACAAGAGAAATGATTATTTTATTCCGCTGCGTTAATTCAATATTGTTCGAATTATTATTGTCCCATCAATTGAAACTGTTGCTACATCAGATTACGCAATAGTTGAACTCCGTACAAGAATCTAACATCTCTTTTAATACTTCGGAGCATGATATATTGCAGGTCAAAGAATAAAGAGTTCCCAGAATGTCTTGCGCTCACGGCAGCGTGCAAAGCTGTCTGGCCATCTAATCTACCATGAGCAGATAAAGGGCAGGATGTCAAGATCCAATTTTCAATCTCTCTCTTGCCCCCTCTGGCAGCCAGGTACAACGGGGAGTCTCCTGCGCTATTTTTGTAAAGTACAAGGTGAGAATCCGCTTTTATTAACAATCTAATTACTTGCGAGTGACTGTTTCTGATCGCCTCATGCAGGGCCATGTTGTTCCTTCTATTTACTGGTCTTAGCATCTTCAAAGGTCGCAGCCTCTTTCAATGTCTATCTGGGAAAGAGAGGTGGATGTAATCTCACTGACTGGATACTCCACAACAGAAAGATGGCTAGCCCTTGAAGTTACATGCAGAGTTCCCTCGGAATTCGGCTGCATGAGAAGGGACTTGCCCGTGAAGGCTGGTCTTTGTCACATCGGACTCGGCATGGCTTCAACTGTATGAAGTAGTGCATCACGTGAGATTGATGAAAATTCGAGGTCGCATGTTCCGACACTTACGTACGAAAAAATTCGAAAACAAGGCGAATAGGTGATGAAGGTCATCGTGCAGGGTACGCTAATTGACATTGATTTAAGAAAATTCACAAAATGTTGTCTAGACTTTCCACCAGCGTGAGGCATGCGAAGACTGGAGATTAACAGCTGTGGGTGATCAGGACTGACGTTTTACAGCGATGTCGCAAAGTTTTACAATCTATGTGTCGGTAATATTCCTTCCTTACCGAAACTCTTCTTATTCAATGTATGTTTGATCATCTTTGCATTCGTAGCTTCTTTTACGTTAGTAAGTTACGACAGAAAACCGATTCTTCGAAGCAAATCTGACAGACACCTTTTCTTTTCTTTTTATCTTACGACCCATATTGAATCCAGGACCGGGTCTGTAGAAATACAAATTCCCTTTGAGAGAGAGCAAAGAGAAAATCGCAAAAAATAAAGACGCATGAAAAAGTTGAATGTGTTAGCTACACATATGAGTGAATAAGAGAGGTATAACGAAGTGTGACATGTCCAAGCAGCTCAAAAAAACCTTCCCCACTTAAATTGAGTTCTATATCAGTCAAGTGGCTAGTGGAAGTATGTATGTTGTTTTACCATAAAAAATGTTTAAACATCAACAATGAAAATATTTAATCATTGACTAATTACTTCAAACAATACGTGATTATTTCAGAAAAATACTTTTCAAACAATCATTTTTTGCGAAATAGACGGAGATTATAGTATGACGAGGGTGAGAACTTGTGGGACATCGAATGCTCCTATGATCCAGTAGCATCATGACAAGTTCATAGCAATCTGAGCAAAGGCTCAAATGAATTATGATAGAAGATCTAGGAGGTTAGTCCCAAGAGTATCGGTTTCACTAAGGCTCAACTCGTGACTAAGCTTTAGGGAATGTGATTTTAATATCGAATTTTGATTGATTCAATGAAAACCCTTCTAGCATTTATCGCACATTTGGCGCATTCACTCATCTTCGGCCATTCTGTGGCTTGTGCATATGCTCATGTGTGCAGTTATGCTTGGGATGCTTCGCCATAGTCACCGGAGAAACCTTCACTCCCTGATAATGCTAGAAAGAAATTTCTCCTCCATGGTTATGCCTAATTTTCCGCCAGACTATGATTTTCTTTTGATTGGAGCAATGGATAATCGTCACTAATTGCCTTTACCCCTCAATTTGAGTGTGTTAAAAGGGGAATATCTCGTTATCTGCAAAATGTGCCCAACTCAACATAACCCCATTTATTCTTTTTCAAAAAGCAGCTTTTGCCGACGGGAATCAAGCCAACTTGACTAAAGAATGTAGGGCGATGCTACTGCTCACAGAAGCAAAGTCAGAGCTAACAATGTGTCAATCTTTTGCGCGTGACAATACTCATATTTAAGGTTTTGACTTTGAAGATGAAGGAGACCCTTGAAAGATCAGTGTTTTGATTAGCAGAATAGACTTTTATTCGAGGGTTTTTACGTCTTTTTGGCACTAGCAGCCAAAAGTCAGATGCCTGGGAGGCTGAGAAGTCAGCCACCCGAATGGGAAAAACTCAGATTTTTGAGAGATCTTAAACTCTTTAAGGCAATCTTGCTTAAACCCAAGGAAACACTGTTAGAAGAAAGATGACGAGCCCGAAGAACAAACCTACAATTATGTCCACAGTTTTGGATGCGGAAACAAGTGGACAATAAAATAGGCTGGACAAATTCTCAATTTCAGGGGCTCATACCGCCTGCTCATTTCATTCCCACGAACCTGGAATTTATAAGGATATGTGCATCGGATATATCTACAAGCAAATTGAGAAGATGCATATACTTTTATGCACATGTGCGTGACGTCGAGTCCTTCAGTAAGATCACATAGAGTTCTACAAACTGCATCATTGCGGATAATGCAAACCCCATTGCTTTTAGTATGACTTGATTCGTTGCCTTCTCGAAACTTGCTTCAGTTTTCACCTCTATAAATCCAAACACTCGACTTTTAAACACATGCCTTATTTCATCCATTTATTTAATTATGATTGATAGGATCCCTAAGGCTCCAACCAAAGTACGGTTAAAATTTCTTCAAATGTTGCGCATCTAATTGAGATTGAAATATATTAAGCTTGACATGCAAAAATCGGAACTTTCTTTCAAGGAAAAAGCACAATCTCTAAGTGAAGGATGCATTATGATATATAAACAACTCGTATCACTTTATATTGGTCAAATTCTTAATTTTGTGAGATTTAGAGCTTTAAAATAATCTACTTACCTATAACTATGTTCACTTTGAGGTCGGCTTTGGGTTTATCGCGAGGGCTGAGGTGGTCGGCAGGGTGGTTCCAGGTCTAAGGCTTTTGGCTGGCCAGGATGGACATCAGATATCCGTAGAGGTAGTCCTGCAGATGAGCAATTAAGACCAGCAGTTGATAGAAGCAGGTAATGGAAATGGACCAATCTATTTCATGGTAACGCTCGTGTTATTTTTCAAGGTCGCCAACAACCTAGATTTCCCGGCAAGGAATGTAAACCTATATAGATCGGTCAGAGGAATCAGTAGTTTGAGTTCCCTGCAATGATGCATCTTTATAGAATTTTATTGAGTTTGCCACGTTATAGTAGTTCTGTAAATCAATTTTAAATACATAGACTGATACATGCGCTTTGATAGAATTATTTACCCAAATTACTAAGTAGTACCGGTAAGCACTAAAACATGCGATGACAACAACACATTACTGCGAAAAAATGTAAACAATATTATAGAAAACTACAAACTAATTTCCAGCACAAACTTTTATAAAAAATTTCAATAAAAATCAGGTATGTTACCAAATTAATAACAACCATACATTTTATAAACTGAACCTAATGATAAGTTTTAATAAAAAGACTCTTTGTGGCTGACTTTTCTGATGGAGTGGGTACTCATATTTGGACCAACTCATATAAATCTTAAGTGCTCTTTATTATTTCCGTTGATTTCTGTGATAATTTTGTTTTTTTTATCCCGTGTATCCTTAATTTTCGTGCTATTTCACTGCATAACCCCACACAGAATCTCATATGTTCACAAGATGATTTAGTAAGATGAGCGAAAAATTACCTTCTTCTTGGTGTATTGCCACCGAGACTCGCAAATATCCAGAAACGTGCGGCCCTCGGCGTTTTCGCCTGAGATCCACCCCAGGAATCTTCAGCAACCTCTTCACCATTCTGTAGTTCGGGTCCTCAGCAGCCACGTGCGGCGCGTGTTTCCATAGCGGTCGGCTTCGGTCACCAGCCTCACCAGCTCGGGCAATCTCAACACCGCCTTAGAGTGACTCGGCCGGCACTTCAGCACGAGATGAACCGCATTCCGGCCCTTGTCATCGGAGATCTCGACTGTCTCAGCATAACCCCATTTATTCTTTCTTCAGAAAACAGCTTTTGCCAACGGGAATCGAGTCAATTTGACTAAAGAAAGTAGGACGCTGCTACTGCTCACAAAAGCAAAGTCAGAGCTAACAACGTGGTCAATCTTTTGCGCGTGACAATACTTATGTTTAAAGGTTTTGATTTTGAAGATGAAGAAGACCCTTGAAAGATCATTGTTTTGATTAGTATAACAGACTTTTATTCAAGGGTTTTTACGTCTTTTGGCATTAGCCAATAGTCAAATGGCGGAGAGGCTGAAGTCAGCCACTCGAGTTCTGTCCTCAAATGGGAAAAGCTCAGATTCTTTGAGATTTCAACTTCTTAGTTGAGATATGTGAATGAAGAGAAAAATAATATTCTGTTTATTGACTAATGATTAGTATCACGTACCTATCTATATGCTTTACCTAATGACTATCTAAGGTAACTGTTGATACCTAAATTTTGGTAACCCATTTAGCCATTTATAGCATAAAAATTAGGGGTTAATTTTATCCCTGAAAAAAAAATATTAATTGCACAGTATATAAATTTAGGTACATTTAGTTTTGCATATTTTGCATTTTTATTTATTGGAGCAATGGTGGATGGGTTCGAATTAATGTTTACGAGCTTAAATTGACAAGTCGGACTAAGCGTGAAATGAGCAAATTAGCCCAAGCCCATTGTTTTTTCTAGATCAATTATCTTGTGAAAAATTGAAATTTGATGCAATATTCGATGATTTTTTGAAGATTGAAAGCGCATTACAATCTGTCTTTTATCGTAATGATAAAATCATTAGAGATATTCGAAGATAAGGAAAATAAGAAGATTTTGGGTGATCGGTAGGTTATAGATTATCTTCGTGTATATTGAAAAAACGAGATAAAATATTCTACGAAGATTACCTATTTTCACCTATAAAAAGCAATCGGGTATGTGGAGATGTGGAGCTTCTTTAAAAAAAAATCAGAAAAAGTGGAGAGAAGTTTTGTCTGCAGTAAAAAGAGAGAAAGAGTACGAAGGAAGAGGGAGAGTGACGTGAGAAAGAGAGAGAGAGAGAGGAGAAAAGTAAAGAGGTGATTTGACCCCTACTATTCATCATCTTCCCCAAATCGCTGCCCTTCCTCTGCAACTTCCATCCGCGAGGTTTCCGCCACCGTGTGTTCGCCACAGCCGCTTCGGTGGTCTCTCCACGAAGCTCGCCGCGACGACGCCTCGCCGCCGAGGTCCCCGACGCTTGAGTCCTCCTCCGCCCGAGCCCACCGTGCCGCACCCGTGAACTCGCCCGACGTCCCTGTTCGCCGCGCTGACGCTGTTCGGAGCCGAAGACCAGCGACCCGACGCTGCAATCCAAGCTGCTCCGCCCGCGAGCCAGAACTTGAACCCGCTGTAACGCCGGATCGCTCCGCCCACAGCCTGATCCGACCGTGAATCTGCCCAGCCCGGAGTCTGTTGAAGCTACCACTTTCCTCCCTGGGCCGCGCCTCCTCACGACGACCCGAAGCCCCACCGGAATCTGCTCCACCAGCCCGACGAAGCTGCTTCTGCGCCGATCCGCGACCCCCGACGCTGCTTCCCTTTGCTCTGTCCGCGATCCGCCCACCACGCCGCCGGAATCCCTCTGCACCCGCGAGCTCGTCCCGACGCCACCCGCGACCTGCTGCTACCGCCGGACCGCTCGCTACCAATCCACTCGTTGCTGGTCCTCGCCGGAGTTCTAAACGCCGACGACCCAACCTCCGGTGATCCACCGAAGCCGCTCACCGTGGGTGAAGAAAGCAGGAAAAGAAAAACAAAAAAAGAAAAGGAAAGGAAATTAGGTAGTTTTATTTTCTTTTTCTATTTACTTTATTTTATTTATTTCTTTTAAGTTTAGGAGTGATCTTTATTTCATGGATTTTGTAGGCATTATCCACTGGGTCTTCCCTAAAATTATTGTAATTATTAATTTGATCAGTAAGATGTCGGATCATTTTTTAATTATATTAACTTTTGAGGTTTGTTGATAGTGTTTTAAGTCTTTGAATCAATGTAATTATTAATTTGATGTAAAATTCGATCAGATTTTTAGTTATTTGAATTCCTTGTTGTGATAATTAGAGTTATAATAATCGTTAATTTGCCTTGTGAGATGACAGGTTATTTTTCGATTATTTTGATCTTTATTTGATTGAATATCTTGATTGGTTAGATTTAGTTGATAATTGTTTTTTTTTTTAAAAACCACTAAAAAATCTAAAAAATACTTGAATTAGGATTCAATTTGTTTAAGAATATTTTCGTTATCTTGCATATCTAGAATAGGGATTTTATTCCAAATTTATAAAATATAAAAACAAAAAAAAAACAAGAAGGCACATTCATTTAGGTTGTTAGTTTTATCATTATTTGAATTGCATGTGAAATTTTAATTTCGAAATTAATAAAAAAAACACAAAAAATCATCATGCATATATCATGTTGAATTATGGCATTCTTTGCACGTCATCGCATATTAGATAAATTGCATGTTTAGATTAAGATAATATCTTAGTTTAAGTTAGGATTTAATGTGACTTGATCCTTAGTTTAAGTTAGATTGAATTTTAATCTAGCTAGATTATTTTCGCATTTTTTAATAGAAATATCAAATGCACGTCATTTAGTTAGAACTTCCTCGTCATTAGACTAAATCATTTAATAAATGTCACATGACATATAACTCGCGTGCTAGATTATATGCGGCATATCATCTTAGTTTAAATAATTTTGTATGTCATTGCATCGCATTACATGTCATTAGAATTAGGTCATTTAGATTGCATTTAATTATTGCATTTCTTCATGTCATATAGTTTAGGTCATGCTGCCATGTCATATTAGATTATTAACATGCAATGCATAAGTCATGATTTTCATTAAATAAAGTGAAAACAAAAATTGAAATTGCGTGTTAATTAGAAATCATATCAGGGCTCTTGATGTGAATTACGATTTAAAATGCAGATCTTTCGTTGCTCCTAGGTATGTTTTGCAATATTTAATTGCTTTCTTGAGTGTTAAATTGGTGGTATGCGCACATGTATGATCTCCTCACATGTTAGGAAGTTAAATTAAAATCAATTTAATTGCCAAACATTTTTTGAAAAAATGAAATAAAAAGGTACCGAAAGGGCACTAGGATAGTCTAGTGTAACCAAGTCCCCGAACTCATAAATCTACGGTTCGTAGGAGTAAAGTAAATCTCCCGTTACTTTACTTGGGTTTTTAATCGACCCACCAAAAATAGATTAGTGGCGACTCCTGATTAAAATTAATTTGCATGTTAAGAATTCAAACCTAAGTCGCGATTTGGTATGGGCTTGGGAGAGCCCGAGTTAAGTTTAGGCTTAACAATCCATTAACTTAGTTTTAGGTGGTGAACCCGCGAAAATTAGCTCGCGACAGTAACATATAAGAATAAATCAAGGAGAATATACAGAATCACATAATCACATAATATCTTAAAATTTATTTCTAACATCTCCTCAAACTTAAGATGATTTGAAAGAAGTCAACTTGAGTTTGAAAAATAAATCTAGAAAACACCTGGGTGAATGTCTCTTGGTGAAAACATCAATAGTTTGTTCAACAGATGAAACAGAGACAAGTTGAACGGTGCCACAAAGAATGTGATATCGGACGAAATGACAGTCTATTTTAATATGCTTGGAATGCTTATGAAAAACATCATTATGTGCAATTTGTATAGCACTCCGATTATCACAATGAATGATTGTTCCAATATGATAATGCACTCCCATATCTTGTAGTATCCACCGTAACCATAAAAAGTCTAATATCTTATTAGCAAGAGCTCAATATTCTGCTTTTTTACTAGAGCTAGCAATAGTGGTTTGTTTCTTGCCACGCCATGAGATAAATAAGTCGCCTAAAAAGATGTAGTAGCTTGTAGTGGAGCGATGATTGTGAGGGTCACTGGCCCAGTCAACATCAGAATAAGTTGTCAACTCCAAGGTAAAATGAGTAGAAAAATGAAGACCATGAAACAATGTACCGTTGGCGTAGCGAAGAATTCGAAGAACTGCAGCAAAATTAGTTGTACAAGGTGCGGTCATGTACTAACTAACAATGTGAACAGTATAAGAGATGTCAGAATATGTAACAATGAGATATATAAGACTGCCAAATAACTGCCAATAAAGTGTAGAATTTGGAAGGAGAGTTCCATCCTTGTCATTGAATTTTGCATTCAACTCAATGGGAGTAGAAGCAATCTTGTTATCAATGAGCCCACCCTGAGAAATAAGATTAGTGGCATATTTTGCTTGTGAGAGATAATAACCAAAAGCATAAGACGCAACCTCCAAGCCTAGAAAATAGCAGAGTCGCCTAAGATTTTTCATTTCCAACTAATTACTAAAACACTGCTAGAGTTTGGTTATGCTATACTAATCATCTCTAGTAATAACCATATCATCCACATATAAGAGCAACATAATGTATCCACAATGCATGTGTCGAACAAATAAAGTGTGGTCATAAGGACTAGATTTATAGCCCAAAGATTCCATGGTTGAACTAAACTAAGAGAATTATCAAAAAAGTCATAAACCTTTTGTAGTTGTGCCAATTTAGTTATAAACTCAATTTTTTTGGCCAATTGAGTTCTAAACCTTTTATAATTGTATTAGTTTAGTCATTCTAACAAAATTGGCCAGCTCCCGCTAATGTGGCCACCAGCGGGCGTGGGCAATAAATTATTTTATCAATTTTTGAATCTTTTTACCTTTTTCTTTCTTTTCTTTTTCTCCTCCCTCCTCCTTCCTCCTCCCCGTACTCCCTCCTTCTTCCTTTAGCTCGGTGTAGCCGGCCCTCGTCGGTCACCGGATTGAGGTGGTTGAGCAAGCTCGTCTCGCCGTTGTTGGGTGAGGGCGAGCTTGCCTACCACTAGCAAGGCAAGCCTGTCGGATCTCGGCGAGGGCGAGCTCGCTTGGCCTCCTCGGTCTAGCGATCGTTGAGGGTGGGCGATTCTTTGAGCCAAAGGAAGAAGGAGGGAAAAGGGGGAGGGAAAAAAGAGAGAAAAAAAGGTAAAAGATTAAAAATTAATAAAATAATTTAGAAAAAAATAAAATATTATTAAAAAATTTGTTATCGGGGCCGGCTAGCGTCACGTCGCGATGGCTGGCCAATTTTGGCCGAAATGACTGAATTGACACAATTGTAAAAGATTTAGGATTCAATTGGTTAAAAAAAAATTTATGACTAAATTGGCACAACTCCATAAGGTTTAGGACTTTTTTGGTAATTTCTCCAAACTAAACTTGGAGTACCATGCACAGGGAGCTTGCTTCAATCCATACAATACTCGACGTAATCAACACAATTTATCAGATGAATGAATATAGTGTGCCATATAAACTTCCTCTACGAGATTGCTATTAAGAAAAATATTTTTGACATAATATGTGAATGAATAAAAAAGAAAATATTTCGCTCATTGACTAATGAATAATACATGTGCCTATTTATAGGCTTTACACAACGACTATCTAAAGTAACAAATAAAAATAAATCAAGCATAATATACAAAATCATAGAATCATGAGATATCCTAAATATATCTCTAACATTCTCTAAGACAATCTTGCTTAATCCAAAGGAAACACTGTTAGAAGAGAGATGGCCTGCCCAAAGAACAAACGCACACTTATGTCCAAAGTTTTCGATGTGGAGACAAGTGGATCAAACAATAAAATAGGCCGGAAAAACTCTCAATTTCAGGGGCTCATGCTGTCAACTCATTTCATGCCCGCGAACCTGGAATTTATCGGGGGATGGCACATCTATACAAGCAAATTGAGAAGATGCATGTACTTTTTGTTTGCACATGTGCGCGACATTGAGTCCTTCGGTAAGATCACTATAGACTTCTATGCGTTATCGTGGATAATGCAAACCCCACTGCATTTAGTATAACTTGGTTCGTTGCCTCCTGCCAAACTTGCTTTAGTTTTCTTTGTATAATCCAAAACAGCCAAATTTTGAACACGTCTGATTTCATCAATTTATTACGAAGGCTTCAACCAAAGTACGATTAAAGTTTCTTCAAATGTTGGGCATTTGAATGAGATTGAAATGTATTAAGTTCGACACGCAAAAATTAAAACTTTCTTTCGAGGGAAATAAACACACTCTCTAAGTAAAGCATGCATTATGAGATACAGACAACTTGTATAATTCATATCATTCATATCCTTGATTTTGTGAGGCTTAGAATTTTAAAATCATCTATTTACCCATGGTTGTGTTTGTTTAGGTTAAAAATATAATTAACAAGTTTTGGAGCACAAGTTGAGGTCATGGTTCATTTTAAAGCAAGAACATCCAATTCTTAAAAATGTTGGCTATAATTTGGGTTAAATGCTTGATTTTGTGAGTTTTAGAGCTTTCAAATCATCATTTTGGTTTAAAGAGATTCGAGTTTTAATCTACGGTCATAAATTCTTTGAAGGGATCATTTGGATTTACACATCTAAAATAAGGACACTTGTCCTCGAACATATATGTATATATATGTATACAGACATACACGAACCGGTGTTGTTTATCTTTCGGTTAAATGGATTTGAAAAGAATGTTTAGATTGAGGATGAATAAAAACCTCTTCATTGTCTTCCCAAAGATGCATCGGCAGGAAAGTAACTTGTTGCTTCTTAGGATACATTGAGTAAAACTAAAATTTGCATAGCTTTACATGGAAGCCACCAGAGCCAATTAACCACTTGGGTTAAAATTTCTAATCCGTGCATGCATCGTGTAATGTGTATGTATAATTTCCCAAGTGGTTCTTTTAATTACATTTTATTTAGTTAACAAGTACAGATTCGTTAACACCAGACCCAAAATCTAGACCAAAACATAAAGAAGCTAATATCCCAAATCAAAAACATAACAATACACTTAACCAATAAGACCTACTCAATTAAATGCCTAAAAAGCTTGTCTATCGAAAATGTTATGTTAATATGCTTGGCCCACGAAACCCATCGATGGGTCTAAAGAGCTCATTGATTAGGAGTTTTCAATGAAGAGCGTTTTAGTAGAGATCAAGACACGTGTGGGCGATTGATCGATTCCAAACATGAATGAAAGTTGAAGTTTGAGCCAAGAAGGATCCATCAACTAAGGGATAACAATAGCAAAAGGATCGAAAGCGGTCACAAGTCATCTTGAAGTACCGTGAGACAATTAGAGATTCTTGCATAGGAAAATCAAAGACGCACAACAAATTCACCCATTAAAGATGAAGAGGAATAAGAGTTTGCACACTTATTTTACACATGCACATATCTTTCAAATCGTTTCAATACTTCGAACAAGAATCATGCTGCATCTATCAAGGAGTCCATCAAGTTAGGTAAAAAAATTCAGATCAGATCTTTGTTGAGGGTTTAGTTTCAAATTCAAATTAGATTATTCCTAAGTTCAATATTTGTCTTTGAGTATGAAAGCTTTCAAGTCGAGTCTTACTTTATCTATGCTTTTTATTGATTTCCTTTGAGAAGTTTATTGTTCAACTCCAGTCATTGTTCCGATTCAATCACAATCTTTGCAATGTCCTTATTGATCTTTAAGTTATTGTTTTCTGACATTGGAGAGTAGAATATGAAGCTCTTAGATCCGCAAGATAAAGGACCATAGAACTACGTGGTAGATAGAATTAGGGTTAGGTGATGATTACCATTTAAGTTATTGTTTTATAGCGAGCCATCTTACGGAGAGATAAGGTTGAGGTACCCGCTAGAACACCAAAAGGGCGTGCGCTAATGTTGGAAGATATGCAGAAGATCCTGGAAATATACCGGAAACTGATTGATCCGTTTTTGATTATAAAGAATCAATCTAAATATTAGATTGATTTGTAAAATATTACATTGCCTTTTCTATATGTACATCTTGTAATATAACTACTGAAGTCCTGTATATTGATTACAAGTAAGAAATACACAGAAAACTTCTCCCCAAAATTCTCCTTCCTTTCCTTGTCCATTCCTTGCTTCGGTTTCTGACATGGTATCAGAGCCTTGTCTCTAAGCTCCAACTTCCGCACTTGATTGCTTTTGTATGTTATTGAAGCTGCAAGACAGATCAATGTCTTATTCTGAAAGAATCAAATTCTGTAAGAAGGAAGAAGAAACGGAAAGGATTTTTTACCATGAATCCAGAGAATCCGCTCCCTACCATAGGTGACGTCACACCGATGGGAGAGACACAAGGCCACAGCACCGGCACGATACCTGCAATTCCCACAACCCAGCAACAAATCCAGACTCAATGGCATTATTCTCGACTCAAGCGAATATGGGGCAGCCCATCCCGGGCCATCCTTACCAATGGGTACCCTATCCATGGTACGTCGGGCAAGGCCCGAATCCATCATTGCCAGGGGTAATGAGTTACCAGAGTAATGTTCAGCCCGACGAGAGCCTATTAGCCGCAAGCGGAGCAAGCTTAGCCGCTGAGACAAAACGAGTAAGCAGGTCTGGAGAAGCGGGTTCGGGAACAAACCCTCACCCGGGACTCTTCAATGCGGGTCACGGAACCGGGTTTAATGGATCGGCTGGGGATGAACCCCTACCCGAACCTTTCACCGGATTTTTACTGTTTTCAATTGCAGCCATTACCGGCCAACCAAAGCCGGGCGATCTCTTGCATGTGTCAACCGCCAACGGTCAAGAATTGCCGGCGATTAGTTTGCAAAGCGATCAAGCCGAAAACTACAACAAATGGTCACAAGACTTCCGACGGGCTCTCGTGACAAAGGATAAAGATGGTTTCCTCGACGGAACCGTACCAATCTCGTCGGACGAAAGGTGGCAAGGCACTTTGGAGAAAGTGCAATCACTTGATCTACACTGGATCGGCAATTGCGTCCCTCCCGGATGTCGCGGTGAGGCCTCCCACCGATGGAAGATTCGAAAATCATGTGGGACAACATCAAAGAAATGTACGAGAAATTAGACCGAGCAAAAATCTTTTGTCTCATGCGGGAACTCACGAGATCTCAAGCAAGGGAATATATGCGTCACGGTTTACAACAAACTCTCATCGCTTTGGAACGAGCTCGAGGCTACGAAAGAAAAACTCGAGGGACGTCCAGAAACTCTCAAGTAGTACAAATCCATGAAGGAGAGGGAGAAATCCACTCGATTTCTTTTAATTTTGAATGAAACATACCTAACATTTTGTTCGCAGATCCTAGCGATGGATCCCGTGCCACCCCTCGACCGGATTTTCTAGGCTGGCCGTCCAAGAAGAGAGCCGGCTCACAACCGGAGCCGGACATGAGGAGGCGACGTCGTTGCTCTCGCTCTTCGCGGAGAATTCCACGAGAGAGAAGGTGGGGCGAAAACCCTAGCACAGGAGAGAGAAAATAGCGAGGGGCTAGGGTTCGGAACCGGCGACAGAACCCTTAAAAAGGAAGGAGGCTACGGCCCAGATTTAATTCGACGATCTGACGGCTCGGATTTCTTGCGGAGATCTGACGGCCCTAATTTCCTTCGGCGATATGACGGTCCGCAAGGAGTCGATCTATCCATTGCATCGGATGGTGGAGATAATTCCACAATTAAAGCATCCAACGGCCAGATTTTTCCGCATCAATAAGGAATTTCGGCCAAAATTCAAGGGGGAGAGGTAAATTATACGTGAACATTGCAAACGTCCACATCATACCATAGATAATTGGTGGAAATTACATGGAAAGCTAGGAGTAAAAGGAAAAAAGAAAGAGTATTTTGCAGCTTATCAGGTGACTGGACCTACCGGACCAAGTAGTGACTGACCAATTACTTATGGGCAATATCAGCAATTGATGCAGGCATTGCAGAAAGCATACATTGGAAATAAAGGAGGAAGTTTTTCAGGTATATCCCACTGCCTGATCAATTCTATTTCAAAAAAGGCATGGATAGTTGACTCTGGAGCAAGTGATCATATCATTTGTGATATAAGCTTTTTTTCAAAAATGCATAGGAAATTGGAAACACCCATTTCTGTGCAACTTCCAAATGGAAACATTACTCATGTCACATTAACAGGGATTGTTCAATTAAGCCCTCAAATTGTCCTACAAAATGTCCTTTATGTCCAACAATTTCAGTTCAATCTCATTTCCGTGTCCAAAGTCTGCAAGGAAAATTCCTGTCAAATACTCTTCGATGCTGACACATGTTTTTTTTCAGGCCCTTTCGATTTAGGAAAGCGCGATGGGCTTGGGTAGTCTTTACGAAGGTTTATATTTCTGGACTAGTATTCCAAGTCATTTTGATTTGAATTTAATTCCTTTCAATAAGTTGTCATTGTGTAATACCATTGCCAATGATAAAGATTTTCTTTTACATTCAAGAATGGGACATAGTGCCTTCTTTCCATACTCTAAATGCCATATTTGTCCTCTCGCAAAACAGTCTCACACACCTTTCCCTCCGAATGCAAAACGTTCCACTGCTATCCTTTCCTTAATTCATGTGGATGTCTGGGGACCATATCACACAGCAAATCGTGATGGTTCACGATATTTTCTCACAATTGTGGATGATCACTTTCGGGCCACATGGGTATTCCTGATGCAGTCAAAAGCTCAAGTTCCATCTCATTTGAAAACATTCATCACCTTGATTTGGGAAATCAATCCAACGAATACGGACTGACAATGGGAAGGAATTTTTTAGTCATGATTGCAGATCACTTTTCTTGTCTCATGGCATTCTACATGAAAGCTCCTGTATTTATACTCCACAACAAAATGGAGTAGTAGAACGTAAACATCGTCACTTGCTGGAAGTCGCAAGAGCTTTAAAGTTTCAGGGATCTGTTCACGATATATTGGGAGATTGTGTTCTTACCGCAGCCTATCTCATCAACCGCATGCCTACTCGGATATTAGCTGGTAAATCACCCTTTGAATTACTTTATGGAAAAAAAAAAAAAAAACTAGCAGTAGATCATCTACGAGTTTTGGTTGTCTATGTTATCGCAACTATGGGACCTCGAGACAAAATGAGTCCACGTGCCAGGAGGTGCATTTTTCATGGGTTATCCTAACTTACAGAAGGGCTATTATGTTCTCGATCCATCAACAGGAGAATTTTTCGTGAGCAGGGATGTCATTTTTCACGAAACTGTCTTTCCCTTTCGTGAGTCTACAGAGAATTTAGATATCTCAACCAATTCTCATCGCTCCTCAATTGAGGAAAATATATCTCCTGAATATTTTCTCACAGCATCACCAGGATAGGTCATTCCATCCTCCTCATTTGATCGGCCACCTCAGATGGCAACATTGGAAAGTGTACCTGCTGTTCCATTAAATATTGAGAATGATTCTGGTGAACCAACATACGATAATGCTACGGAGACATCTTCTCCTCCACCACCAACAGATCATCCACGACGTTCGGGGCGAGCTACGAGACCACCAACGTGGACCAAAGACTATGTCTAGGCCTCACTTAACGGACCAGTTATTCACTATCCAATATCTTCTTATGTCTCCTTTGAAAAACTTTCGTCGGAGCATAGATGTTGTATTAGTCGTATATCGGATGAGAAAGAACGGTCTAGTTATGATGAGGCATCCAAAGACCCACGGTGGCAAAAGGCCATGGAAGCAGGAATTACGAGGCATTGGTGATAATCACACATGGGAGATAGTTCATCTACCCCCAAATAGGAAATCCATAGGATGCAAATGGGTCTATAAAGTAAAGTATAGAGCTGATGGATCCATTGAACGATACAAAGCTCAATTGATGGTGAAGGGATATACACAACAAGAAGGTTTTGACTGCCATGAAACTTTTTCTCCGGTTGCTAAAGATGTCACCGTCCGCTCATTCTTATCAGTTGCAGCAATCCATGATTGGGCGTTACACCAAATGGACGTCCATAACGCTTTTCTTCATGGTGATTTGGATGAAGAAATTTACATGGATATTCCTCAGGGCTTACGGAGACAGTGGGAGAATAAAGTATGTCGTCTCCGCAAATCCCTTTATGGGCTGAAACAAGCTTCCAGACAATGGTATGCTAAATTTGCTAACGCTCTCACCAATGCAAACTTCAAACAATCCAAGTATGATTATGCCTTGTTTACATGGACCAAAGGTACGCCATCTATTTACTTGATGATTTAAGTAGATGACATTCTTATCATGGGAAATTATGAAGCTGCAATAGAGAGCCTTAAAAAATATTTGCATACCACTTTTCATATAAAAGATCTGGGAGCACCAAAATATTTTCTTGGGATTGAGATCGCTCGATCTCACCAAGGGATTTCCCTCAGTCAGAGGAAATTTGTTTTGGAGATTATATCAGAGGCCGGTTTATCAGGATCCTGACTATGACCAGACCTAATATATCATATGCAGTGTAGAATCTCAGTCAGTTTATGCACAAACTGAAGGAATCCCACATGAATGCCACTCTAAAGGTCGTGAAGTATTTGAATGGATGTTCAAGACTCGGGATACTTCTATCTAGAAGATGCAACATGGAAATGACAGCATATTGCGATGTAGATTATGCAACGTGCCCTATGAGTCGAAGATCCATAACTGGTTTTTGCATTAAGCTGGGAGATTCTCTTCTTTCATGGAAAACCAAGAAGCAAGCAACAGTTTCTTTATCCTCAGCTGAAGCAGAATATCGGGCCATGGCAAAAACCACATGTGAGATTGTGTGGATACGAGGTTTACTTGGTGACCTCGGAGTACAGCTGAAAGGTCCGACGAAGTTATTCTGTGACAATGAATCGGCTCTGAAGCTTGCGGCGAATCCTGTAATGCACAAAAGGACCAAGCACATAGAAGTGGATTGTCATTTCACTCGGGAGAAGATTCAAGAAGGGACAATTGAGACAAGAGGGATTGAAACTGCTGAACAACTTGCAAATGTGTTCACCAAAGCCCTATGTCAAAGACAACATGCATATCTACTGAGCAAGCTAGGCATCTTGGACATTTACAAGCCACCAGCTTGAGGGGGAGTGTTGGAAGATATGCAGAAGATCCTGGAAATATACCGGGAAATTGATTGATCTGTTTTTTGATTATAGAGAATCAATCTAAATATTAGATTGATTTGTAAATTATTACATTGCCTTTTCTATGTGTACATCTTGTAATATAACTACTGAATTCCTGTACATTGATTACAAGTAAGATATACACATAAAACTTCTCCCCAAATTCGTCTTCCTTTCCTTGTCCATTCCTTGCTTCGGTTTTTGACAGTTAAAGTATTTCGAGGAGAACCTGAAATTAAATTACAGAAATCAAAGATTCCACTAAACTTGGATTGATGGTCATGGCAGATTATTGAGAAACCGAGAGCCCCTTAGAGCCATTTTCGTGAAGAACGGGAAAAACTCCATTCAGGAAATTACTTAAAGTCGACATCTGCGTGCATTAGATCATGAATGAACAGCCCGGAGAGATGCCAAGTAGAAATTGTTGATGGAGTACGCGGACAGTTTCTTCTGAACTTGCAAATATTTGTCGAACCTGACTTAATTTTAGGTCTCAAATCTTCCACGTCCGGGTAGATTTTTATTTATGCAGGATATAACGGATGAATGACATGCAAACAAAAAGAAGAAAATGGTTTCGACTTCCACTACGAATGTCTAAACGACTTTGAATGCGTAGTCCACAACTAAAACCATGATAAAATTGAGTTCTGAGTTTGCTAAAAACAAGACAAGTCGACGAGAGCCTAAAATCAGCAAAGAGGGAACACTGGCGGTGCTTGGAACGTGGACCTTATGACGAGAAGAGCTTGCAATGTGGCCCCAAAGATAGACTTGGTGGCACAGTCCGCTTGATTTCATCATCGACGGAATTAGTTGTGTCGGAGGACTCAGAGTTATTGTGAACCTTCCCATTCCAACTGACACTCCAAGGCTTCTTCGAGCTCTTCTTGCTGAGGAGCCGATGAAGACACACAGGAGTAGAAGTGAAGCTCTTGAACTTGAAATACTTGATCAGGAACGGGATGCTCGATCCAATGATCC
This sequence comes from Eucalyptus grandis, assembly GCF_016545825.1. NCBI lineage: Eukaryota > Viridiplantae > Streptophyta > Magnoliopsida > Myrtales > Myrtaceae > Eucalyptus > Eucalyptus grandis. The sequence goes on along the minus strand of NC_052617.1, from coordinate 11,288,221 downwards.
CCACAGCAAACTCCAACCACACAACATCGGTCGATATGACGCTGTACAGCCCCATCATGAAGGCAACCATGGTCCCCCGAGGAGATGTAAAGCAGTTTCTTACTGTACACGATGGCCCTCCTCAAGGCCATTTCCTCGGCAAGCATGGCTGAGATCAAGAGGAACAGGACTGTCAGGGAAGTAGATACGGCAAGGACGTCGGCTAGGATGAAGACCTTGAAAGCGGGTTGACCAATGAGGATAGGGTGGCCAGGTTTGAGGTATTTTTGGCCGCTTAATTTCGCCGGAGGTGGTTGCTGAGGGGAGTCATGGAAGTTGCATAAGGGGGATGGCAGCGGTGGAAGAGCGGCAATAACTTCAGGCGCCAAACCACCAGGCAATGTGAAGGCGGCGGCAAAAGTGATGGTAGCAAGGAGGGTGGCGACGACACAGAGGGCATTGGCGTGGCCCTTGAGGTCGGCTTCGGGCTTGTCAAGGGAGGTGGGTTGGCCGGCGGGGTGGTTCCAGGTCTGAGGCTTTCGGCCAGCTGGGATGGACTTCAGGTATCGGTAAAGGTAGTCCTGCAGATGAGCAATAACGATCAGCAGTTGATAGAAGCAGGTAACGGAAATGGACCATTCTATTTTATGGTAAGGCTTGTGTGATTTTTCAAGGTCGTCAACAGCCTAGATTTCCCACCAAAGAACGTAAACCTATATAGATAGATCGGTTAGAGGAAGCATTAGTTTAATTTCCCCGATATGGATACAATCTTTATAGAATTTTATTGAGTCTGCCACGTAGTTCTGTAAATTAGTTTTAATATCTCTAACGTTTAAAAAAAGATTAATAAACAATGCCCGATATATGCGCTCCGATAGATTTATTTACTCAATTTACTAAGAAGTACCAGTAAGCACTAAAACATATGACGACAACAATGGGTTACGGTGAAAAAAATGTTGACAATATTATAGAGAAAAGAACAAACCAATTTCCAGATCAAATTTTACAAAAAATTACTATAAAAATTAGGTACGTTATCAAATAAATAACAACATACGTTATCAAAAACCGAACTGAACGATAAGTTTTAATTTTTTTTTTTTTTTTTTTTTTTTTTTTTTTTTTTTTGCGGCTGACCTTTTAATGGAGTAGCTACTCATATTTGGACCAATTTATATAAATCTTGAGTGCTCTTTATTATTCTGTTTATTTCTCTGAGAACTATTTTTGTCCCTCATTAAATTTATGTTACAAAATCCTTTAATTTTCTCGCTATTTCACCGCATAACCCGACGCAGAATCCCATGTGCAAAAGATAATTTAGTCAGATGAGCTAATAATTACCTTCCTCTTGGTGTATTGCCACTTAGACTTACAAATATCCAGAAACGAGCAGCCCTCGTAGTTCTTGGTCCTCAGATCCACCCCGGGAATCTTTAGCAACCTCTTCACCATTCTGTAGTTCAGGTCCCCAGCCGCCACGTGCAGCGGCGTGTTCCCAAAGCGGTCGGCCTCGTTCACCAGCCTCACCAGCTCGGGCAATCTCAACACCGCCTTAGAGTGTTTCGGCCCGCAGTTCAGCGTGAGGTGAACCACGTTCCGGCCCTCGTCGTCGGCGACCTCGACCGTGTCGGGGCAGTGCTCGAGGATCTCTCTCAGGACGTGGAGGTGGCCCGACGAGGCGGCTTCGAGCAGTGGGGTTCGGCCATGGGTGCGTTCCTTGGTGTAGGCCGAGGAACGGTTGGTTAGGAGGAGGCGGGTGGCGATGTCTTTCTCTCCGGCTTTCGCTGCGAAGTGCAGGGCTGTTCTTCCGTTGTCGTCGGCCTTGTTGATCATATCCGATCCTTGGAGATTTATGAGAGCTTCCACGGAAAGAGTTAATAGAAATATAATAAAAGAAATGGGAGATGTAGCCGCTGATGTTACGGTTTCATTATATGTGGGTTAGTCTGCTCTAAGCATATAGCATCTAGATGATAACATCTCCTAGGGGACATGTAATTGATTTAATTGAAGTAAGCCTCGTTTATATCAGTAATTTTGCCGCCAAAGTTCGCTTTTTCTTCTTGGGTTTTCATATGAAATGCCCTTCGAATTACACAATCCACCATTGCCACCATCGATAGGTCAGTTTAGAGTAAGGGTGATTGATTTTTGATCTGATCTGACTCCATTCCAAAACTGGATCAAAAGGATCGGTTTTAGTTTTTTGGAACTGGAGACCAGATTGCCTGCAAGTATAGTCATGTTGCCATGCTTTAATTCTTGTTGAAATTGAAGGTTGACTATGAGATCCATCATAGAAATAATTAAAGAAAATGGGGATGATAAATTACCAAAGTACCTGTCTTTTTAGTTTTTGTTATGGGTTTCACTACATAGTACAGTAGGTCAATAAAGCTTGAAGAAAATCAAAAATCCATTTTCAAAATTCCTCAATTACCATTCATGCATGTTTAAATCCGTTTCTTTTTCTTTTTCTTTTGGAAGACCGAGAGATGCCTCAATTGATTTCGGTTGTTAATAATACAAAGTTCAAAGCAATGAATTAGTGCGGGTACGAATGAACTCCCTCAGTTCCTTCAACATCATATGCTTTCACATAGCATTTCTTGCTTGTTCATGCACGTTAAAAGAGTATAGTCTCTATATTTTCTTACCTAAGCGTTTGCTGGAACTAAAAGATTGAAAGGCGACATGGGCTAAAAAAATATCAATACTTCATAAAATTAGAAACGCACACTTCAAATCATACTTGATTTTGCGGCAGACGAAACCTCTCATTCTCAAAAATACATTTGCTAGTCATATGATTACCAAAGTTGTGTTTTGCATTATATCGCACACTTACACGTTGTGCAAATAAAACTATATGTATAGTCTTTAAGACTGGCAGACATGTAGAGTTTTCTATGTTTGGTAAATATTTTCAGTAATCTATTTCCACAGTGCTTTCAATGTATATCTCCTCTGACTTGTAAGCGTGCGACTAGCCCCCACGGATGAGCACCAGAAATCTTTTGATATCTATCAAGATATCTTGCGTAACTAAAATCCCATTTGATACTTTTTCACCTTCAAATTCAATACAAGAAAGAAAGCCACGATAATGACAATAATTATGAAACTAAGTAAAGAGATAAAGAGGGGCGAATAAATAGGAATATCATCTAAAAGCAACAGAAACACAATTGAAATATTATGGATTTTATTTTCTACCACACTATATATGAGTTTTCCCCTTAGCCGGGTCAAGTATATCATACGTTTTATGAATAAAAATAAAGATACTTCAACTAAATTCAGTGTAGAAACTTAGAGAAATCATGGATGCATCCTTCATTTTTTGGTTAATGACGTACAAAGAAGGAAAAAAGAAAAGAAAAGAAACAACTAAAATCCTTCTTCGTTAGATGGCATTTTCCTAAAGAATCTGCACAATTAATAAGTACGTACGTTGATGCTAGCAAATTGCAGTAGTCAGTTTTGGCGACATATGTAGATTTAAGGCTAAAAGAGGAGATAGGAAATTAATGAAAAATGATCTAAACAGCAAGAAATGAGCCATTTTTCTTTTAATTGACCTCCTAAAAGAACTTTAAATCGGGGGAACAGGGCTAGCCTTCTGTGCAGTACCGTAAGGCACCCTATTCTACCGTGGGTGTTTTATCCACCCTCACTCACCTCAGGCGCGGGTGGCTATTATATCAGCCCACCCGATGTGCATGCCTTGACGTGAAGTCTATCTTCTCCATCGTGAGGCTCCCAAATTTCTTATTTATCTTTGTCTTCTCAACAGAGAGGAAATATGGAGGATAGCACGGGATCTCCCACCTCAATGTGGTTTTCCCGCCTGTTTTCTCTTTGAGCATTTTAAGGACCTACTCAGATCTGAACAAAGTTATTAAGCCTTATCAACTAATCGAGAAAATAAGATGCTCTATGCATGTGTGATGCCACGTCATTTAATTGATTTATAAGTCCTAAAAAATTGATCTTTCAGAAAATAAAGGACCATGTAATTACTCATTTTAAGCATGTATTAAAATTGACGTACTCCTACTTCCAGCAAGAACAGCAGCGTGCAAGGGGTTTTGGCCTTCCGGGCCCCTCAAAGCGCAATCCCGAACACCTTCACATTGCCTGCCGCTCTCCAAGAAATTCACCATCTCCTTTACCACTTTCTCAAACCCTAACTCAGCCGCCACGTACAATGCGCTCTCGCCGACCTTGTTGACGCTCCCCACCATCTCTTCATCTTCTCTCCACAGTAACATCCCCATCTTCTCATCCCCGTTCCTCAGCGCCTCGTGCAGCGCCGTGTTGCCGGCCCCGTTTTTTTTCCTCAGCAAGCTGGTATTGATCCTGGTTGTGCCCCCATTCTCCATCTCTTTCATCTTCTGTGTGCATGGCGTCTCGGTGGTGGCCTTCCCCTCCCGTAGCTTGGCCTCGGAGAGGATGGTCTCCATGACTTTGAAGTGGCGTGTCCGCGCTGCGACGTGGGCGGCGTGTCTGCGCCGTGACAGGAGTTGTTAGGCTTGTCCACGAGCTGGGCGCACTCGCGGCAGGAGTTGTTGGGTTTGGCCACGAGCTGGGGCACTTGCGGAGGACCTGCTTGATGAAGTCCTCGTGGCCTGACTCCGCTGCGAGGTGGACGAGATTGTTGCCCTTGCGGGTCTCTAGTTTGAGGAGGCCTAGCCGGGGTTCGTCTTCTCCATATTTCCGGATCGAGTTTTCGAGGGCAGTGAAGTTGCCTTCTTTGCCGGCTTTGTACATACTTGGGTCCATGTACTTCGTTGGGGTTTACCGTCCTCCTCCATCTTCATCTCTTGTTCTTCCTCTCGAATTGCAGGCCTCATCTTTAGTGTGTGGATAAAGCAAATTGAGTATTGAGTGGGGAGGAAGAGATGGAGGAGAGAGTCGCATGCTATAAGATCTATAAGGTTTCGTGCGTAATTATTGCGGGCCATTTTCTAGGCAAGTCGGGAAGAATAAGCCTTACACGTCTTTGATTTGTGAGGACGACTTTTATCGCACCTCCAAATTTTTGTGTGAACCGAAAATCGCAAATTATCAGCGGATTAGTCAACTAATGAAGCATCTTGACATAAACATTATTCGGTCAGCGCGTTCCCACTCGTTTGATTCTATGGAGAAGGGGGCTTTGCTTGGGACACGAGTTGAAGAGATGGCCGGAGAGATTGTGGTGGAGGGGCTCGATGGGGACATCGAGGGCCTAATCACCCAGCGGAAGCTCTTCAGAGCTAGTCTTGCTCTGTTCCAGCCGCGAAAATACAGCGTATTGAAGAAACACCGCCTCTTTCCTCTTCTCCAGACTTTCCCTTCTTAGCTGCCATGTCCAGATTCTTTCAAAAGAAATGTCAGCCAACGACTAGCATCTTGCCAACCCGCTTGGTAAAAATGCTTTTGGACTCTACCGACTAAGAGTAAACTTGTTAAATGGGTGGGCTGGGTTGGATCATAAATGATACAACTTAAATTGACCCATTTTTTAACCAAAAAAAAAAAAATTGACCCATTTAACTTATTTAGGACTCATTTATAGTAATGCAAATTTGTTGATCCATACCTGACCCGACCCATTTAATTAAATTTAGGAGATCTTATTTTTATGTTTTTTTCAAGAAAATGAGCAGCTTATGAGGATAGGTATTTATTGCAATTTCCAACACATCTTGATATACGTATAATAAATGCTACAATAATCAATTTATTATATTAAATATGGTCAACAATTGTCCCCAGATTACTTAAATAATTTCGGCTCCAATCATTTGAATGTATTCATGAACAAGAGAGCCGAGGATAGCCGTTGTGCACGTCAATTTCGATCCCCAACGTGCAAAGAAAAATTAGAATTATTCGTCGATGACCTACACACGTATATATCTTGAAAATCCTCATGAAAATAAAGAGTCTTTATTAAAAAGAAAATAGAAATAAAAGAAAGAAAAATGGGTGGAATGGCTGAAAAGAAAACACGGCGGCTTTTGACAGCACCGAAAAGTGCGCCACTTCCGACGCTTTCCCCAAATTCTATCGCCGCCCCGAATGTCACGTTCGCATGCACTCCAATCACCTGAGCCAGTTTCCCGAAAACACCCTCGCTCGCCGACTTCAATTGCGGACCCTGCCACCGTAAACGTAACCGTGACGTGACGTCGTTGGCCACGCTGGTTTCGGCCCTCCCCCCGACATTCTGTCCGCCCGTCCGTCCTTCGCCCTCCAGAAACAACGCGTCGATGGAACTCGTGAAAATCATTACATGGTTGACATGACTGGGGTTTGCTGCCATGTCCAGATTCTTTCAAAGAAAAGTCAGCTAGCAACTTGCCAACTTGCTTGGTAAAAATGCTTGAGGACTCTACGACTAAGAAGTAGTATGCGTTTGGATGGGCATTTAGAAAGCCCAGTCAGCCCCCAAAGCCCCTTCAGCCAAAATAAGGGTGTTTGGCAACCAATCTCAAGGAGCTTTCAAATGAAAGTCAGTCCTTGGAAATGCTGAAAACATTTTTTTCTTCCTAAACTACCCTCATTAATTTTTCATATTTCCGTTATTACCCCTGTATTTATTTATTTTTTAAATGAAAAAAGAGCAGCCCTTCGAGGACTAGTGAAGGGCAACGGCCGCCGGCGAGCCAGATCTGGCGCCGGCGGGGGTCGGTTGAGGTCGCTCGAGGTTGGGCGACCCTCGACGAGGGTCGCGCGACCCGGTCGAGGGTCGCCGGAGGTCGCCCGAGGTCGGACGACCAGATCGCTCGAGGTCGGGCGACCTTCGGCGGCCCTTAGGCCGGGGTCGCGTGACCCGCGCGGAGGTCGCTCGACCTCGGGCGACCTCGGCCGACGGCCGCCGGCGAGGCCGCCGATGCGAGATCGGCTCGCCGGCGGCCGCAGCCCTTTGCCGGTCTTGCGAACAGTTTAGCTGAATTTTCAAAAAAAAAAAAAAAAAGAGAAAAAATAATACCCATCAAAGCCCCTTGCAAAAGTTTTTTTTACCAAACGCATATTCAGCTCAAAGTCCATTTGCAAAATTTTTCTACCAAACACAACTCCATTTTCCCCAAGTAGCTTTGGGCTTTCAGCATTTGCATTGGACTCAAAGCCCATTGCAAATGCTGAACCAAACGCAGTAGTAGACTTGTTAAATGAATGGATTGGGTCGGATCATAAATGATACAACTTAAATTGACCCATTTAACCTATTTATGACTCATTTATTGTAGTGCGAATTTCTTGATCCATATTTGACCCAACGCATTTAATTAAATTTAGAAGATCTTATTTTTTTTTTTTTTTTTTTTCAAGAAAACGAAATTGCTAAAGTAAATAGATGAAGAAGCACAAGGAGTATGGTGGTGATTGGAGTATTCCCAACGTTTTTGTTAGCCATTAGCATGAGGTATTCTCCCATTCCACCTCCAAGCTAGCTATTGATGCTACCCACAAGTGACCCTTTCCAATGATATTATTGTAGTATTTTATCAAGTTTGGTCTATCAGGTAACTTGGTGTACTGTTAGTCAAGATAACCAAAACCCCATTAGCATTACTAGGATATAATCAGGTGTTGATTGGTTAGTTAAGACCACATTCGGTCACCTATGTCGCGACTTCTTTTTTCGGCGCCCGATTAGGGACGGGCACCTGCTGAGGCTAATGGCTTGGCTAGGTCTATTAGGCTTAGCTTGGACTCTCCAAAACCCATCAATTCACGACTTAATGATTTGATATTTTAATATGTAAGTTAATTTTAAAACGGAGTCGCCGCTAATCGATTTGAGGTGGATCGGTTAGAAACCCAAACAAAATATTGTGAGGAATATTCGCTCCTGCGCAACCAGAGAAATTAGAATCCGGGACCTGATTATACTAGTTAATCACTAATACCCTTTTGATACCTAATCTTGTTTAAACCCTAAGATTTTTGGATTTTCAAGGATTTTCCATGCATTTGTGTAAGAAAAACACATTTTTGGTCTTTTTTTATTTTGTGAACATAAAAAGCATTTTCTAGATTTTGTTGATCTTTTTTCTGAAAATATTAATCATTTTTGGCTTTTTCCTGATTTTTGGACTTTTTGGGAAAAAATGGGGCATTTTTGATTTTTTGGAAAATAGATTATTTTTGATTTTTTTATTTTAAAATATTATTTTTTAATTATAATATAATATTATATAAAAAAAACGACCTGGGTTAGAATCTCGGGTTGGGACTAACCCGGTGGGTTGCCCGGCCCGGGTCGGATGGGCGGAAACAAGGGCCTAGTCCGGGCCTCGTCCCTAAAAAAAAAAAAAACGGTCCACAAGCCCGCGCTTTGACCAACCCAAACCCGGCTCCGGTACAATCGGCCCGGCTTGCAACCTAAGCTTGACCCGACGACTTGGCCCGCGTGACTAAACCTTAGGGGCCCCGGGTCACGCACCTGACCCGGCCCGACCCGGCTTTGCAGCCATAGTTGGCTTCACGGTCCAGCGGCTGCGACTGACGACGCCACCCATCCATGCCCGGCCATTGGATTCCGCTGGTGTTGCGCTGACTTGACGTCCCGACCTCCAGCAGGGCAGACCGTCATCATTGCTGATCGTCGTCGCCAGTCAGTGAAGTCGGCCACGAGATCTCTCCTCACCCTTGAACCCTAACGGGGGTGGCTGTGGCTTTTGTCAGTAGGTGTGACGACGAGGTCGCGACAGCGAATGGTGGAGGCTTGGGGACTGGAGCAATACGAACAGGGGGCGGCTCAAGCTCCGGCGTCTTCTGAGCTGTAGCGATGGCAGCATCGGAAACTCTGGATGCAGAGAGGCTGAAGCCGAACGAGATGTAAAGAAAAAGGAAAAAGGGCCATCGTCGGCGTTCCCACCTGACATGATGCACGCACAGCTGGGCTCGGGGACAGAGTCGATGTGGCGAAGGTCTGGTGGGGGGTGCGATTCACTTAGATTTCTTCTTTCTCCAAATCTACCCCTCTTGAATCTCTCTCTCTCCCTCCCACCTCAACTGCTCTTGCTTGACACCTCTCCTCCAGATCTGCCTCTCTCCAGCCGGATTTGACCTCCTTCGATAAGATCTGAGCCTCCTCCGGCCAAATCTAAGATCTTCGGCGGCTTGCCTTCGGGCCTCTCCTGAAGTCTCTCGGGGAAGGTCTGTGAAGGTTGCTACCGGTAATCCCTCACTTTGCCGTGGTTTTGGCCATCCCCCAACGCCCTATTTATATGCGGGGGAAGGCCGATCAATGGAGGTTTGGCCGCTGGTCCTTCGCTCACCGAATGGCCTCCGCCGGTTGAACATGCGTCCCATCCGTCGAGGTGACTCTAGCTAGGCCGCCTCGCATTGAAGACGAGTCCATTCCGCCTGTAGCGTTGTACGTCGTCGTCCTCTCCTCCATTTTGGCGTGAGGCGTGTCCGACCTTTGGCACGTGCTGCTCGAGGAAGAAGACAACGCGAGGAAGAAGACAAGAAGGGGACCGGGCTTTGGGAGGAAAAATGTGACATCCTGAAATTCGACCCCATCCCGATAATATGAAATAGGCATCTTGTCGATGCGCCTATGATCATTTTACTCTGAGTGGCCCTTCACGAGTGAACTAATCTATTAGGTAAAACCGTTAAGGAATATAAACGCGGCAGACTAGAGAATTCGATCGGAAATTGATCACTCGACCGTAATAATCGGCAAGGGTCAATACGATACCGTTATAATTGAATTGTGATCGGATATAGGTTGATTCGACAGAATCACGTAATTGAATTGCAAGTGATTCCGCATGATTGCAAAATTTGTGTTAAACGGCACTAATCCGATTTTCTATTGATTTTATACTTGCGACACGTAATTGAAACATTGCGATCTTTACGACAACAAAGAGTTGTCTATAAGTCGGAAATGCACAAACGTGGATCGAAAATTATCGACCACGGGCCAAACGCACTAAAATCCCTAAAAGCTACACGATAGGTTAGGTTGTACTAAAATCGCGTTCAGTCAATTTTAACCATGAAATTGAATTCAGTTTCAGAAATCGAACATTTCAGCATGTCACGATTCATTTTTAGGACATCGCCTCATCTTTCGGAGAATTTTTGTCGAGCCCGAAATTTTGCTGAAAAATCAATTTCGGACAAATCGGAAAAGAAATGGAAATTCGGATCAAGGGAAAAAGGGTGATTTTGGCTGCCAAAATGATTTATTTTTTGAGAATTGGAGGGTAATTTGTGATTGGAGGAGTGCTTGACTAAGTTGGATGAAGACTTTGTGGGCAATACAATGATGCATTAGATATTTCTCCCTAGGTTCCCATTGGTCATGCCCTTGACCTTCTTTCCTCCCCCCTCTCTCTCCTTCCCTCTCTTCTTCCCCCCTTGCGCACGTCCCTTCCCCATTTCAGCCAATCGAACAACCCTTCCTTCCCCTTCCCTTTGCTGTTCCTTCCCTTTTCTTCTCTGCCCATTTCCTTTTCATTTTGTTTTCCACTTCCTTTTGCTTTGCTGCTGCTTCATCCTCTGCTAGCATCCACCTTCATGCCTCCGTTGGAGACGCAGTAGTCTCAAGTTCTCACCGCTGTCGCGTTGCCATCGCGTTGCCGTCGTCATTGAATTCCGGTGAGTTAACTCCATAATCCTTGATTAGGTTGTTAATTGCGCTTGGGGGTTAGATTAGTGTTAATTATGGTGGTTAGATTAGTGCTAATCATGGTTATGTTAGTGCTAAGATGGATTTGTGTTAATTAAGATGGTTTAGCTTGGTTTACTGGATTTCTCTGCAGAGCTGATTATTGGACCCTTGTCGTTTGCTATTTTTGTGGGTCAAAATGTGTTAAGATTTTGAGGTCGCTTCCTTCTTGGAAAATGTTCTAAATATCTTCAAATATAACATATATGTTACTCAAGATTTTATGGATTGAAAAGAACAAGATTTCAGCTTTGTTTCATGCAAAACAGAATCTCAGTTTGTGTAGGAGCCCATGACCTTTTGGTGTTTAAGGGATTTTTATCAACTCTTAAGGTTCTAATTTTGAAAGAGTCTCTTTACAAAAGTTTTTCTCACATCTTGTAGTTTAACATAGTCAAATTTCAGAGTAAACGGACAAGTTTCGAACCTCAAACTAAGCTGGTTTTGGAAAACGAAATTTCTGGACTCGGACACAGTTTTGGTAACGACTTGAGTGATTTACTGCTCTTATTTTGGATAGATCTGGGTCACAGTTTCTACTGATTAGGGTCAGTTGTGCTTTGTGGTTGTTCTTAGTGTCTTGCTTGCTGGGAAATGTACATTTGGTGATTTGGGTGATGTTTGGTATGTTGAGAACTTATGCGTGACGTGATAAGATTGATGGCTCTATGTTAGTTGACTATTATTATTGCAAAAGGTGGCTTTGTGGACTATTATATAGAAAATAAATGAGGTGTCGGGTCCGGACATCAAAACTTATTTGCTCAAAAAAATAATGAAGTTTTAAACTAGGTGTGTGCAAATTTTGACGGATTAATTTTGAGCATCTGAGCACCTATGAATTTCTTTCCAAAAGCTTTAAAGGAAAAAAAAAAGGGGTTACTAAGGATTGTTTTAAAAAGGGTGGTTGGACAAAGAATTAGAAAAGAAATATAATGTCGGGTTCGGACACCAAGTTTTATGTGCTCAATAAAACTGTGAGGTTTCAAACTAGGCGTGTAAAGTTTGGCGAGTTGATTTCAAATACGTGACCCCGTATGAATTTATTTCGAAAGGTTTTGAACAAAAAAAATGGGTTGGCAAGGTTTATTATTTGAAAAGGGATTTTGGTGTTCTTGACTATATGATGGCATTATGCGTGATATTGATTGGAGTTATTGAATTTTAGTGGAAAACTCAGTTTTATGGGCTTTTAAATGGAAAAATGCCAGGTGCCGATTTTTGGACACTAATTCTTGTGTACTATATAAAACCGTGGAATTTCAAAATAGGAGCGTACCAGGTTTGACGGTTCGCTTTTAAGTACGTGACCACACACGATTATTTTTATCGAGATTTCTAATATGAAGAAAATTGGCCAAGTTCATTATTTCAAAACGAGATATTTGAACACAAATCATGGTGTTCTTGGCCAAGTATGTGCTTGTGTGGTCACTAAGTGAACCCGTCCTGATGCGTATGAATACGCGGGACGACGCTTCAATGTGGAATGCCGTCTAGGTGGGGGTTCTAGACGATGCTGTTCGCGGATGGATTTCGAAACGAAGCTCCTGTGTGGAATGCTATCTAGGCAAGGGTTCTAGACGATGCCATGCCAGATGGGGCGAGACGCTGCTTGATTTTTATTTGATACCCAACAGGGGTCTGGATGATCGCCGACTATTGAGTTGGTCGTGGCCGTTGGGTCGTAATAACTGGAACACGCTTTTGTGGTTGTGATAGTTATGCTTGATTATGGGATAAAATTGTGTGACATGGTATGTGACGTGTCATAACGATTTCGTCTTATAATCGGGACCCATGTGATTGAAAATAATGTGTTCCAGTTATTAAACCGTGCTTGCTGCACTGATGATGGTATATATGTTGAGCTAACATGTGGGTACGTGCCGAGACGAGGTAAGTTCTGTATGGTGTGTGCTTAAGACCGCCTTTGAGGCGAATTTGCATCCTATTCGGGGTTTAGGGTTTTGACTCGTTGAGATTTTATCTCACCCCGTAGTGGGTTAACATTTTTTCAAGGCTGTAGCATGGAGATCTGCTGAGTGCGGATGTGGTGGGCGTGAGATGCGACACCTGTTTGGCTGGTCCTACCGTTGGAGAAGTTTAGGGTGACCCTAATCCCTAAAGGTTTTTGAGAGGGTCGGTTGGAAGTTGCCAGTGTAAGGGCTTGTAAATCATTAAACTTCCTAGAGACAACAGTGGTTAAATAAATAAGTTGTTTTCGGCAACTTTTGTTATGTGTTTTCACTATCCCCATGTGTTTGTTTGTTGATCGGGGTTTATTTAATTTGCTTCCGCATGTGCTTAATTGAAAGATAAAAAGAAAGGGTAGGCAACGCATCCTGAGACGTCGCAATTTTAGTAAATCGCTGAGGGATGTGCGGGTGCCCGGGGTTCGGGGCGTGACAAAAAAGGCCGGGCCTTGGGCCTTAGGGGGCCCGCGTGAGGAAGAGGAATAGAGGGGGGGCTGGGTGCGAAGGTCTAGCCCTAATGGGCTGCTTCTTCTTTTGTTTCTTTATTCATTTTTTGTTGTTTTTTTGTTTTTGTTTTTGTTGTTTTTTTATTATCTATTATTTATTATCCGGTGCCGTGAGGAGGCTGCTTTTCCAAGACCTAAACCTTCCTTCGGTTGCCTTGATGGGAAATTGCTTTTCCAAGACCCAAACCATTTCTTCGGTTGCTTATTAGAGCAATTTGTCTAGAACTCGAACCTTTCTTCCGTCGCCTTGATGTGAAATTATTTTTCCAGAACTCGAACCATTCTTCAGTCGCCTGATAGAGCAATGGGTTATTTACCCGACCTTTCTCGGGGGATGTGCCGACCTTTCTCGGGACATGTGTTTTGGAAGATATCTAGACATTCACAAGTATCGGAAGAGTACCTGGACATTCACAAGTACTAACCTGGAGTATATATGGACTTGGTTGTTTGCGGGCATTGAAGGGGTACTTGGCTGATCACAAGTATGAACTTTGGAGAGTGCACGGACGTTCGCGAGGGCGTTGAAGGGTACTTGGATAATCACAAGTACCAAACTCTAAAGAATACCTGATCGCTCATAGGTATTGAAGGGGTACTTGGATGATCACAAGTACAAACTCTGAATGATGCATGGATGTTCATAGGCATCGAAGGGGTACTTGGATGATCACAAGTACAAACTTTTAGAGAATATCTAGACGTTCGCAGGTATCGAAGGGGTACTTGGATGATAAAAAATACAAACTCTTGGAGGATACCTGGACGTTCGCAAGTCTCCAGGTGGATGGAATATCAAAGATGTACTTGAGATATTCGTGAAGGTCTCTCACCTCCTGGTATATGGAATATTGGAGACGTGCCTCGCATATTCGTGAAGGTCTCCCACCTCTTAGTAATTGGGAATATCGAGGACGTACCTAGGATATTCGTGAAGGTCTCTCACCTCCTAGTAGTTGGAATATTGAGGATGCGCCTCGCATATTCATGAAAGCCTCCCACCTCCTGGTAATTGGGAATATCGATGACATACCTATGATATTTGTGAAGGTCTCTCGCCTTCTGGTATGTGGAATATTAAGGATGTGCTTCGCATATTCGTGAAGGTCTCTCACCTCCTAGTATGTGGAATATCGAGGACGTACCTGTGATATTCATGAAGGTCTCTCACCTCTTGGTAGTTGGAATATCGATGACGCGCCTCACATATTCAAGTGATTCTATGCTGAAGCTGAACTTATTCAGATTGTGTCAAGATCTTAAGGCTAAATATGTTCAAAAGTAGAATATGTTCAGACTTACGTCCAGATTATAAAGTCTATTTTAGACGGAAGACACTCCGATTCTATATCATATAGAACATACTCAGACTTCACATACAAAACGAGACATAAATCCAAAACGTGACAAGGTCTAGAATGAGACACAAGTCTAGAACGTAACAGATTCAGAACGAAGCATGCTTAGAATGAGACAACTTGACCAAACGTAACACAAGCCCCAAACATATAACGGCTAGTGATCTGAATTGGATTCTACATCAAGATAGATTTGATTAACTCAATCTAATTGACTGACAATTGGATATTGAAGACAAGAACTTTCTAAACGAAGAAGCTTTACTTATAGAAACCAAGATTTTGTTTGTATGGGCGATCAAAATCAATTTGGGATTCTACTTCTGTCACTCAACGGCTACTAAATTTTCTTGATACAGATTTGTCCAATGGGTAGATTGGAATATGATCTTCTAGATACTGTCCAATGGCTAGTTTGGAAGTGGAGGAGTATTTAAGGAGACTAAGGATCGAAGAGCAAGTAAGATATGGAGTGTAGAATTTATAATTCTAAAGTCTGAGCAAACTTCAATCATACACTTGTTTTTCATGAGTTTAAATGTTTGTGATTGTGAGAGAAATACCAAAAGAGTGACTTAGTGAGATAGTGTAATCTATCACTGAGTGTTTGCACTCAAAGTTGTAATCTCTTGTTGATCACATAGTGGAATCTAGTCAGAAGGCTATTAATGTGGGAGAGTGGACGTAGGCTTGATCTAAGCCGAACCACTATGAATTTCGTATGCAACATTCTCTTTCCTTAACTCTTCATATTTAAGTCCGTTGCAAACTCACAGGTTATTTTAGAAATCTGTTCTATCGCATAACGGATTCTGAACATCTACTAGAAGTCTGGTAGCTCATTTATTAGACTTTGATCCTTATTCAAATTTTGTTCACAACTTATTTTATTATGTATTTATTTGTTAAGATTTCTTTTAAACACCTATTATGTCACGCCCCGAACCTCGAGTGTGCTAACATCCCACCATGGTCATGCAGATGCGACCTTCCCAGGTAGTATCGTCAATCCCATTCATTTATTATAAATACGGAATACATTATAAAACCCCTGACAATGAAATACGGGATAGAAAAGCAGGAAGCAAATTTACGATCAATCACTTACATAAACCAACAGAGTTACAAACGAAGGCCTATAGCCAAAAGTCTACAAAAGACCGGCTCTTAAAAATGAACTGTCCTACGACCTACAAGTCGGACACGTTCGCCAATCCTCATGACTTCACCTCTGCAACTTCTCAAGGTCAACCAAAGCTATCTAGCCGCTCCGTCCACTAGGGACCTGAAATTGTAATCCCCAAACCGGGATGAGACATTGTCTCAGCAAGTTCAATCCCCTAAACCCCTATTAGAAAGAAAATACGCCCTGGGTGGCCCAGCCACATCACACAGAAGACTTACCTCGTCTTAATTCATTCCTGCAGATTAGCACAATTTGTATCACACAATCTCAGGTAGTATAATAATTCAAACAATTGGAACACCATCACTTTCATATAAATCACAATCGCACTTAGTACGCATTCCAATTATTATTCACTACCACACAAGGGCATAACCTACTCGCAGTTCGACTATCTACTGACATTAATGCCAGGCATCGCCTCCCCCCTTGGAGCGCGGCTTCGTCACTATGTCTACGGCATTCCCGAAGGAGCATCGTTTCCCTCCTTGGAGTACGGCTTCGTCACTACGTCGATGGCATTCTCGAAGGAGCATGGGTCCAGTTGGCCTAGCCTCTACTGCGACCCGAGCCACGTCACTCTCTTGACGGCATTTCTAGAAGAATAAATGTCCAGTTGGCCTAGCCACTACTGCGACCTGAGTCTTTCCACCATCACACGACAATTCAATAATCAATTGCACAAATCATCACTCAATTTGTAATATCTAATCATCAAATTCATAATCTGAATACCCAGTAGCGATCAACACGAAATTTTGAGAATTTAGGGTCCCAAAATAATTTTCAGAATTCATTAATTAATTAAATTTATTCCGAAAATTAATTAATTAATAATATCCATATCTTTCACGATCCACACTCAATTTATAATATCCAATTATCAATTTCAAAATCCGAATACATAGCAGTGATTAGCACAAAATTCTGAGCAAATAAGGTCCGAGATAATTTTCGGAATTTATTAAATAATTAATTTTATTCCGAAATTTATTTAAATAATAATATTTTAATAATTTCGAATAAATATATATTATTAAATTATTTAATAATTTCGGAATACTTAAATAAATCAAAAAAATTCCTTTAAGTCACATCAAAGCTTATATTAATATAAACATACTTAACTTTAAACTAAACACACTTTAACTTAATTAAACACCATAATCTAATCATCAACCAAATAAGCTAATCTAACCACCTAAACTTACTTAATTTAGACTAAACACACTTAGGGCATCATTAACATTCTAATCAAGATTTAGTGAGCTAAACTCACCGGATTAGCGAGTCGAGCGAACCAAAACAACGGGGACGTCGAGGGGAACAACTTTCCTCAAAGTGGGCCAAGCATTTGGGGTCGGGAAGCCGACCAAAACGGGCCAAACGTCTGCTGCCATACCCATTTTTCCAGCTGCTGGTCACGGGCGGAGGAGGGCCAACGGTGGCTGGTTTGGGTCGGAATGGGCGGAGAAGAGCAGCGGCAACTCGTGCGGGTGAGGTGGCGGCTGCGGTGGGTCTCCCAGCGACCTTGGCAACGACGAGCTTGCTCGGAACAGCGGCTGGACGGAGGATGGAGCTTGGGGTCGGGTGAGCAAGGCGGAGCGGAGCGCGGCAGCTGGGCTGGCGGAGCGACACGCAGGCGCGCGGACGACGGCAACGACGGCGTGCGAGCGGGCGACCGGTCGGGCGAAGGCTGCTGCAACCGGATCTCTTCTGTTGCTGGCCTCCAAAGAAGAAAGAAGAAGAAGAAGATGGAGGTGGAGAAGTCGCACGGGAGAGAGGAAGGAGAGAGGGAGAGATGGGACCATTTCTTTTTTTTTTTCTTTTTCTTTAATCCAACAAAAGTGGCCCACCATGACCTCATGTGACATCACACTCACTATCTCCCACAACCTTATTCCAATGGTTGCAATTCCATCTTCCGCCGGGGCATAAAATCTTGTACATCAACTTCTTCAATTCCAATTAATTCTCTTCCAATTGAGTCCAATTGAAGTCCATAAAATTAATCCAATGTCACCACACTTCAATTCACATCTTCACTTGTCCGTAGAACCAACTTAAGTCCCAAAAGCGCAATCAAAGGCGGGCCTATTAATTTCTCGAGCCAAATTAGCCATTCTCTGATTTAATCGCTGAAAAATTCTGATTACATGAAAAATCTTCTGAAGATGAGTTAATATTCCTAAAATGATTTGTGACACACCATGACTTCCAATTTCTGAATTCGATCTCAATTTCACGGTTAATTTCACTTTGGCACGACATCTGGCGCGACCCAACCTATCGGGTAGCCTTTACAAATTTTCATGCATTTGACTTGTGGTTGATCATCTCAAGCCACAATGTACATCTTTGAAACATTGGCGACTTTCGGTTGTCGGGGTAATCTTAATGTTTCAAATATGAACACAGGGTACCCAATTGATAGAGAAGTCGGTCCAGTGTCGATCGACAAGAATTGTGCGATCTGGTGGAATCACCCACACTTGATCACATGCCTCTGTCGAGTCGACCCATCTCTGATCTCTAATCGACTTTTAATTGTGCCGTAATGACCCTTGCAGATTAGCTCGGTCGAAAGGTCGCTTCTTGATCAAATTCTTGAGTCTGATGCATTAGAAACTCTTAACGGCTTCACCCGATAGACTAGTTTTCACATGAGTCGTTGACTCAAGGAAAAGAACTATATGCGTGCCAACGAAATGCCCGTCTCAATTTATTGAAAATAGAATTGGAAAATCGAGATGTCACATATTCGCCCCACTCTAGGTGATCATACTAGCACTTTCAACAAGCACGTGATAACATGGCAAACAATGCCAACTTCATAAGTCATGGTGTAGACATATGTTTGTTTAGGTAAAACAACACCAAGACCGGTCATGAACGATGTGGCAGTCGACTGTAGTGCGATGTATGTCAGCGCAGCTGCAGTCACGTAGCAATGCACGTAAGGTGTGTTGTCGAAGCGAGTGCCCCATAGTATGATGGAAGAGGCCGGTATAGAGCTGAACCTTGCAACGAGTGTTGGAGATGATGAACCACTTGAGATGTACGCGGCCGAGAAAGGCCACTCCTTGGCCTGGGCTTAGGTTATTGTTATAACCATCGGGCATTATGAAAGCTGCAGCAAACGTCACGGTTGTGATGAGTGTTGCGACCATCAGTAACGTCCGACAATTTTGCTTGTAAGTTTGTTCTGAATCCAAGACACTAGCTTTTTGTTCATTTCTACGGGGAAAAAGTCCACGGAAAATCCAAAGATGTGGGAGGTATAGTTGTCGCCAATTCAACATCATGACCTGTAAGCAAAATGAAGACAACTTAGATTTCGAATCATGGTCTAGAGATTTAATAAATTTTAGTGAATTACGGCCTGCAACAGTATAGATGGAAATGGAATTACACATGGTTCCTTGGTTGCCTCCTCTATGTCAAAGGCGATTTCCCCTTTTGGGTTTTGGGCTGTTTGATCCACTCTCGCAACCCCCAATAAGTAAGCCGCTATCCAACTTCTCCTTCCCATGATAGTTAGATGCAAAAGGAGTATTGTTGTTGTGATCGAGCTGATTTAGTAGGCCCTCGAGCTCGATGGTTTCCGGTAGATGCATCTCGACCACATTTGCTCTCCCATTTAGCACTGCAACATGAAGAATTTTCTGTCCCTTAGGTCTACCAATTCTCCAACATCTGGGCATCTCCGAATAATCTCTTTTATGACCTTGGCATGGCCATTACTTGCTGCTGCATGAAGTGACGAAAAACCATCCATGTCCACTGCATATGTGTTGGAGAAAACTTCATTAATTGTTTTGAAGATGACAAAACGTTTCCATCAGTCTAGTCTGAAGACTTGCAGACTCTTTCGTCAAAGTCTGAAGACCGCCAGACTGCCAGACTCAAGATTTAAAGTCTGCCTTCATTGACAGTCTCTAGACCGACGAAGAAGACTTATCCAGAATCGAGTATTTTTTTAAAGATTTGATTCGAGTGGCTAAATAAGTTCTCACAACTGGAGATAACATCTGAAGATCTCTTATTCGTTTTGATTTAATTCGGATAATTTGGATCCGTTGATTGGTGAAGTATAGTTGGAAGGTTCTACTTATGTAAACCTAGATCCTGATTGTATGGGAGAGCAGGATTGGTGGGATATCTTCACATTCCTTAAGTAACTCGAGATCTCCTTAATTGATTCTGTCCAACGGGTAGATTGGAAGAACTCCTTTAGAAGGTGCCGATGGGTGTAAATGCATGAAGGAGTATATAAGGAAGATGCTCTAGTTATTTGAGTGTGTGCGCGATAAAAAAATTCCAAAGTCTGAAGCTCTTTGTTCTTTACTGATTCAACTGTTGAGTGAAAATTTGTACTCAAAAGAGAGTTTAAACATTTGTGAGACCTTGAGGAAGTGTAGCAGAGTCTCTACACTGTGGAACCAAGGAATAATGACTCTTTTGATTCATAGTGAAATCCAGCTGGTGGGCTGTCAGTGTGGGAGAGTGGATGTATGCTTGGATTAAGCCAAACCACTATAAATCTTGTGTTCTTATTCTCTTCCCTGAACTCTTTTACTTTGTTCATAACTCTATTTATTTTTTAGAATTTGATTTCCTCTGCAAAGTCTATTGTTAGACAAACTTAGGTTAAAAGCAAAGTTCTACACTGTATTTTGCAAAATTTGTTTCACACCTATTCACCCTCCTCTAGATGCACATACTAGCACTTTCAATATGCACTCGAGATATCGAGCTCTAACTATTGCCGCCCCAATTTGTGGTATCCGGAAAAAGCTGC
Source organism: Eucalyptus grandis (assembly GCF_016545825.1). Lineage (NCBI taxonomy): Eukaryota > Viridiplantae > Streptophyta > Magnoliopsida > Myrtales > Myrtaceae > Eucalyptus > Eucalyptus grandis. The sequence continues at coordinate 11,267,722 of NC_052617.1, read as the reverse complement.
ATAGTGGAGAGGGGTCTTGCCTTGGTGGTTAGCTTCTTTGATCAGCTCTGGCTTTGCTCTTAGAAGGGTTTTCACTATACCTGTGATGCATGAACAAAATATTCTTTAAGGCGCACAGAACTAGCAAGTATTGGAACTGAGCAATATCTAATGGGAAGTTGAAAAGATTTTTACTTTGTATAAGCATATATGCCAAATTTTCCATCAGTAGATATGGGGACTCTGTTGCTACATCAGATTACGTGATAGTTGAACTCAATAGAAGAACTTGGCATCTTTGTTAATACTTCGGAGCATGAAATCTTGCAGGTCAAGGATTAGAGAGTTACCAGAATGTCTCGTGCTCACAGCAGCATGCAAAGTAAGATGAGAGAGCATTGTCTGGTGTCTGGTGTTTACTTAGCTTTGCCTCCAGATGAGGACTTTTGAAGCATACATAAGCCCTTTGGACTTTGACGGAACAGGGTTTCTGATTCGAAAGTGACCCTCTCTCTGTCCTCTTTGCTTCCGGTTGTTGGAATGAGAATGAGAATGAACAGGGTCGCCGCTCTTATCAAACCTAAAATAAGGAATTAATTAAAGGGAAAAGCCCCATTCCTCCCGCTAGCTTCTTTTTCTGGGCAAAAGAAATGGTCTAACAAACTCAATTCCTTTTTAAAAAAGAATGACACGTTTTCCTTCCTACTTGTTAGGTAGGGGGACTTCTGCTTCCAAGTTTTATTATAGGTCGATATTTAACCTTTTCTTATGTCATATCAAGTTGTGATTTACATAAGTTTTCACATTGTCGGAGCTAATGTTCTTGACGGAGTCATGTTCAGATGATTTATTTATTTATTTTGTTCAAGAACATTGAAGTGGAAAGAACGATATATAGAATGTGCCTATCCTTTGAAAAAATAAAATAATTTATGATATAATATGATTTATGGACCAGTGCGTGTTTTTTTCTTTTTAATTTCTGTGTGTTATATCTTTTCCTATGCTAATAGTGTAGTGGAACTTCTTTCTTCTGTATATAGAATGTGCCTATCCTTTGTGAATGGTCATTTGCCTTTTCCCTAGTCTCTGTTGCGAGGCTATGTTGAGCTAGAAGTCATCGTTTTCAGTTTCTGAAGATGGTCAATTCGGCATAGGGTTGTCAGATTGGCCAAGGCCCAATACAAACATCAGCAAATTGGGCCCCCGGTCCATGAAGACTGGAGATGATAATCAGTCCCTATCAAATGTGTACGGTTATGAAGTGTGTTTGTTTTGTGAAAAAATAATGCTTTAAAATTTTTCCTTAAAAATCATCTCTCATATCACTCAAAAAATGTATAAACGAAATTTTTTCAATTACTGTCGGTTTTCATTGTCTAATTACTTCAAACGACACAAGCGATTATTTTAATGCAAATACTTTTTAAATTATTCATTTTTTACGAAACAAATGAAGATATAATATGACAAGGGTGAGACCAAGTGAGACATCAAATGCTCCTATGATATAGTAGCATCAAGACAAGTTTATTGCAATTTGCGCAAAGGCACAAGAATTATGAAAGAAGATCCAGGAAGGTAGTCCCAAAAGTATTAGTTTCACTAAGGCTAGACTCATTACCAAGCTTCATGGAATGCAATTTCAATATTGAATCTCAATCGACTCAACTAAAACCCTCCTAGCATTTATCGCATATTTGGCACATTCACTTGTCTTTGGCCATTTTGTGACTTGTGCATGCTCATGTGTGCAATTATGTTTCGGATGCTTTGACATAGTCGCTGGAGAAAACTTCACTTCCTGATAATGTTAGAAAGAAGTCTCTTCTCTGTGGTTATGCCTAAGTTTCAGCCAGACTTTGATTTTCTTTTAATTGGTGCAATGGAAATCGTCACTAATCGCCTTTACCCCGCAACTTTATCGTGTTAAAGAAGGGATATCTCGTTATTTGCAAAATCTGCCCAACTCAGCATAACCCCGTTTATTCTTCTTCAAAAAGTAGCTTTTGCCAACGGGAATCAAGTCAACTTGACTAAAGAAGGTAGGGCGCTACTACCGCTCACAATAGCAAAGTCAAAGCTAACAATGCGTCAATCATTTGCGCGTGACAATACTTATATTTAAAGGTTTTGATTTCGAAGATGAAGAAGACCCTCGAAAGATTCATTGGGTTGATTAACAGAATAGACTTTTTATTCCAGGGTTTTTACATCCTTTTGGCATTAGCAAAAAGTCAAATGCCTGAGAGGCTGAGAAGTCAGCCACTCGAGTTCTGACCTCAAATGGGAAAAACTCAGATTCTTGAGAGATTTCAACTTCTCTAAGGCATTCTTGCATAAACCGAAGGAAACACTGTTAGAAGAAAGATGACGAGCCCGAAGAGCAAAACTACAATTATGTCCACAGTTTTGTATGCAGAAACTGGCAGATCGAAGGGTAAAATAAGCGGGACAAACTCTCAATTTCAGGGGCCCATGCCTATGAACTTGGAATTTATCGGCAAATATGCATCGCACTTCTATACAAGCAAAGTGAGAAGATGCATGTACTTTGTGCACGCACGTGTGCGCGATATTGAGTACTTTGGAAAGATCACTACAGAGTTCTACTAACCGCATTATCTCAAATAATGCAAACCCCACTGCTTTTAATATAACTTGGTTCATTGTCTTCTGCCAAGCTTGATTTTAGTTTCCACCTCGTATAATCCGAAACACTCGAATTTTGAACACATGCTTGATTTCATCCATTTTTTTTTTTTAAATTATGATTGATAGTGTGACATCCCGATTTTCCAATTCTATTTTCAATAAATTGAGATGGGCATTTTGTCGACACGCATATAGTTCTTTTCCCCGAGTCGGCTACTCATGTGAAAACTAGTCTATCAGGTGAAGCCGTTAAGAGATTCTAATGTATCAAACTCGAGAAATTGACCAGGAAGCGACCGTTTGACCGAGCTAATCTGCAATGGTCATTACGGCACAATTAAAAATCGATTAGAAATTGGAGATAGATCGGCTCGACAGAGGCATGTGATCAAGTGTGGGTGATTCCACCATATCGCACAATTCTTCTCGATCGGCACCTTGGATCGACTTTTCTGTCGATTGGGTACCATGTGTTCGTATTTGAAACCTTGAGATTACCCCGACAACCGAGTCGCCGATGTGTCAAAGATGTACATTGTGGCTTGAAAAGATCAACCACGGGTCAAATGCATGAAAATTTCTAAAAGCTACTTGGTAAATCAGAACGCACTAATATCGTGCCGGAGTGAAATTAACCGTGAAATTGAAATCGAATTCAGAAATTGGAAGTCCTGGTGTGTCACAAATCATTTTGGAAACATTCACTCATCTTCGAAAGATTTTTCATGCAAGCCGAGTTTTCAGTGAAAAAAATCAGAGTATGATTAATTTGGTTCGAGAAAATTAGTAGGTCCGCTTTTGATCGTGCTTTTGGGACTCAAGATGATTCTATGGTCAAGTAAATATGTGAATTGAAGTGTGGTGACATTGGATTAATTTTATAGACTTCAATTTGGCTCAATTAGAAGTGGATTGAATGGAATTGAAAAATGTGTTGTACAAGATTTTTATGCCACGGCGGAGGAAGAAATTGGACCCATTGGAGAAAGGCTGTGGAAGAATTGAGATAGTGAAAGATGACCTCATGTGAGGTCATGGTTGGGGCCAAAGTAAATGAGGTTTGACAAGTGGAGGAAGCTCATTGGCCCTCAAAAGGGGGATGTCACTTCCAACTTCATCTTCTTCCTTTGGACTTTGGATGAGAGAGGGAGGGGAGGTGCGACCAGCCAGCCCGACGCTCGACCAGCCGCCCCTTCGCCGCTTGCTCGGCCGCTCGTTGTCGTTGCGGTCGCTGCCGTTCGTGTGTGTCCATCTCGCGCGCTGCTTGCCGGTCAGCCACGCCGCCTTCGCCCAAGCCTCCGGCCGTCGTCTCTCCCTCGTCCGCCTAGCATTCTCGATCGCGGCCATCGCCGGGAGGTCCTCGCCGTCGCCGCCGCCGTTGCCGCTCACCCGTGCGCTCGACCAGCTCGCCGCTCGCCAGCTGCAGCTCCACCTTCGTCCGCCGCCCAGCGTCGCCGTCCGACTGTCCAGCTGCTTGTTCGTCATCGCCAAGGCCGCCGGATGCCCCACCAGGTCGCCGTGAGTCACCGCCCGAGCTCTGCCCCTCTCCTCGGCCCTTTCCGACCCGAACTAGCACCGGATCCGCTCTCCTTCGGCCTCATCCCAGCAAGCAAAATGGGTATCTCAGCCCGGTTTTGGCCTGTTTTGGCTGGCTTCCCAACCCCGGAAGCTTGGCCTGCTTTGAGAAAAGTTGTTCCCCTCGTCGACCCGTCGTTTTGGTCCGCTCGGTTTGTTAATTGGGTGAGTTTAGCTCACTAAACCTTGATTAGAGGGTTAATTATGCTTAGAGAGGTTTAGTTTATATTAAGTGTTATTAGGTGGTTAGTTTAATTTATTTAAGTGTAGATTTGATTAAGGTGTTTAATTAACTTAAAGTGTGTTTAATTTAGGGCTAAGTGGATGTTTATACTAATATAAGTCTTGATGTGACATAAATGATTTATTTTTTATTTAAATAAGTATTTCGAAATTATTTAATTATTTAATAATATATTATTATTCGAAATTATTAAAATATTATTATTTAATTAATTTTCGGAATAAATTTAATTATTTATTAAATTCCAAAAATTTTGTCGGGACCCTAAATTCTCAGAATTTCGTGCTAATCACTGATGTGTAGTCAGATTTTAAATTTGATGAATGGATAATGCAAATTGATTGTTGATTGTGAAAGATAGGGATTTATTCATAAAATCACAAGTGTCGGGTTTTGATACTAAAATTGGATTTTAAGAATTATATTAAAAAGTGGGGTTGAATAAAATTTAGATATTGGTTTTTTGATTCGAAATTAATGTGCCCCCACACGCGTGATTAATTTCTGGAATATTTTTAATATGAAGAAAAGAGGCCGAGATACCATCGCTTGTGGTGGCTATCTTGGAGTAAGGCCTTCATGAGGTCTTCCCTCGGGACCGAAGGGTTCGAACCCTAGCGTACGCAACTTGGGGACTCACGTGGGATGTCGGGGTGTTGGTTACCCGCTAGCCCCCAGGTTTGCACCGCCAGCTATCGGCTTACGGGAGTTCTTAGGTCATCGAAAAAAAAAAAAAAAAAAAAGAGGCCAGGATCACTATTTTAATTGAAGGCATTGATTGAAAGGCAAAGTGTCCTGGGCCGAGTATGGATTTGTCATGTGATAATTAAGTGGGAATTGTCCTGAGCTTTTGAGCTGAACTTGTTCTTATATGGGAGGCCTTTACAAAGGGCTCGGGTCACAATTGATTCTGGGCCTATACTCCTTCGGGAATGCTGTCGATGTAGTGACGAAGCCACGCTCCAAGGTGGGGAGGCGATGCCTGGCATGAATGTCAGTAGATAGCCGAACTACGAGTAGGCTATGCTATTGTGTGGCGGTAAATAACAATTGGAACGCATGCTGAGTGTTATTGATGTGTAGGATTATGGGACAGAATCGTATGGTACGGTATGGGACGTGTCATAACGGTTTGGTCTTATAATTCGAACTCATGTGGTTGTTTGAAATGATATTGTTGGCATTCAGTTGTTTAAGTTCTTATTACTATTTGTGATTGAGCGATTTGAATTGAGCTAACCTGCAAGAAGGGCGAGGCGAGGTAAGTCCTCTGTGTGGTGTGGCTAGGCCATCATTGGGTGTATTTTCTTTCTAATAGCGGTTTAGAGGTGAACTTGCTGAGACAATGTCTCACCCCGTTGTGGGCTTACATTTTCAAGTCCCTAGTGGACAGAGCAGCCAGTTCGTTATGGTTGGCCTTGTCGAGTTGCAGAGGTGAAGTTGGAGGATTGGAGATCGTGTTCGACTTGTAGGTCGTAGGACGGTTCCTTTTTATAAGCCCGATCTTTTGTAGACTTTTGGCTGTAGGCCTTTGTTTGTAAACTTCGTTTGTTTATGAAAGTGTTTGGTTGTGAAATTGCTCATTGCTTTTCTATCCCGTATTTTATTGTCAGGGGTTTTATAATACGCTTCCGAAAGTGCATTAAAGAATTGATTGGGTTGGTGACTTAACCTGGGAACATCGCATTTGAATGACCACGGTGGGATGTTGGCGCGCTCGAGGTGTGGGGTGTGACAGATAGGATTTCGAAGGCTCCAATACAATTAAAATTTCTTCAAATGTTGCGCATCTAATTGAGATTGAAATATATTAAGCTCAACATGCAAAAATCGGAATTTTCTTTCAAGGAAAAAAGCACACTCTCTAAGAGAAGGACACATTATGACATATAAACAACTCGTATCACTTTATATTGGTCAAATTCTTAATTTTGTGAGATTTAGAGCTTTAAAATAATCTATTTACCTATAATTATGTTCACTATTGAAAATATTTACAATTTTTGAAGCACAAGTTGAGGTCATAGTTTAAAGGACGAAAATCCATTTCTTAGAAGTTTGGTTAAAATTGGGGTCAAATGCCTGATATTGTGAGGTTTAGAGCTTTTGAATCGTCAAATTATTGTGTTCATTCGGATTTAAAGAGATTGAAGCTTTTATCTACTGTCACATTTTCTTTAAGGGGATCATTTGGGTTTACCAACTAAAGGAAGAACACTTGTCCTCATATATGTATAGATACACTAACCGGTATTAGTTTTCAATGAATCTGATAACTCTATAACTCTATAAAAATAGAGTTATTTTACCTATTTTAGGCAACAATCAATGTGATATCTATGATAAAATATTTGGATTTCCTTATGATTATTTGAATTTTCCTTGTTTATGCAGAATAATGAGATATGGAGAATATAAGGAAAAGAACGGCAAAAAATCAGGAATTCAAATCAAGAAGCAGTGGAAGATAAATATCAAATCAGAATTATCTGATTTACTCCCTGATTTTATGCGCAATTGCTTGGAGCTCGGATATATCCTCAAAAGGGGAGAACATTGAGAGAGAGACAAGCTAGGTTTTTGTTAGATCGTTTTGCATTGTTCTGAGAGTTTTTCAAATATTTTGAAGAGAAAACAAAAGTGGTGATAGAATTCTTGTTTTTTGATTCAAGATGCTGAGTTTGATTTATATTTTTATTTCTTCATCTACTATATTCTAATTTTCTTTTGTTAGGGCTACGATATAGCCTAACCATGATGATGTAAATTTTACGATTTTTATGTTTTACAATTGATTTCATTCATGTGAGTTATATATTATTGTGCATAATGCTTTTGAGTGACTGGCCACCACTTGAATGATTTGATGTGCATGTTTGAGACTGAGAAGTGATAATATGCAATTGCTCATTATAATATATAACCATGAATTAAACGTGGATAGAGATATACCGCATTTTTTGTGTAGCTTTCGGTGATAATGTGATCCAAAAGACTCAATGTAAGTCGGAAATATTCATAGTTTTTAATGCACTCATGTTTATTTTAATTCACATAGAGATATATTTGATTAATAAACTGAGTAGGTTTGCTATACCTAGAGATGAGATAGTAAATAGATTAGGAAATTCTGCTATCACATGTTTGATATTGTTCTTGTATTCACAACAATTTAAAATTCATATCTAGTGGTTATGGTGAAATCGGATGCTTGATATATTTATCGATCAATTTACTACATTTAGTCTACAAATTTTGTTTTTAATTTATTCTCAATTATATTTTAATTTGTTAGATAAATTTTAGAATTAATCTATTTTAGTATTTAATTAGTTTATTAATCATTGATCTCTGTGGGACGATACTATTTTTTATCATTATATTACTTGTTCAACACATTCACTTGCGTTTAGAATTTTACGAACAAGTTTTGGCGCCGTTCTTTGGGGATCGTTTGTTTAATACTAATTAATATTGATACCAAATAATTCTAGGTTTAATCTAGCTTTCGTTCTGTTTTATTTTTCAGGGTGTACATCGGTTTATGACACGTAGCCAACAAGGGAAGCTTGTTAAGCTTGATCCATAAATCGAGCGTACATTCAAAAGGCGACTGAAAGAACAGAGAAATCACGCTAAGAAAATGGCATATAGTGATAATGAAAATCCACGTAGACTCTTAAGAGATTATGCTACGCCAACAGTTCAAGACACCACATCAAGTATCAGAAGACTTGCAATTCAAGCAAACAACTTTGAGATCAAGCCGTTACTCATTCAGATGCTTCAACAATCAGTGCAATTCAGTAGGCTACCAAGCGATGATCCAAACGCTCACATCGATGCTTTTCTTGAAATCTGTGACACAATTAAATATAATGGAGTTATAGATGATGCTATTAGATTAAGATTATTTCCATTCTCTCTTAGAGACAAAGCTAAGAGTTGGCTTTCTTCTCTTCCTGCAGGATCAATCACTACATGGAATGATATGGCTCAGAAATTTCTTGGTAAGTTCTTTCCACTTGCAAAGTCTGCAAAGATGCGTAACAATATTACTAATTTTATGCATATGGATAATGAATCATTATATGAAGCATGAGAAATATTCAAAGAATTTCTTAGGAGATGCCCACATCACGGACTAGCCGTATGGATGCAGGTACAAACTTTTATAATGGCTCTAGTACAAATTTTCGTTCTATGATTGATGCAGCTGCAGGGGGAACTCTAAATAATAAAACACCAGAAGAAGCCTACAAACTATTAGAGGAGATGGCGTCTAATAGTTATCAGTGGCCTACTGAGAGACTACCAATGCGAAAAGCTAGCGGAGTTTACGAAGTGGATGCTTTTGCTGCATTACTGCACAATTTGAAGCACTCAACAAAAAGCTAGATAATATGAGTGTTTCAGCCATGAAAATTCAGACTTTGACATGTGATTTTGTGATGGAGGACATGTTAGTACGAGTGTTAGGTAGGTAATACTTTTAAACAATCTAGTGAAAATTCTAACTTTCTTGGGAATTTTAATAGGTCACAGAATAATCCCTACTCCAACACGTACAATCCGGGATGGCGCAATCATCCAAATTTTCATGGAATAATCAGAATGTGACAGACCATCGAGATTCAAACAATCAGAAGAGACAAAGTCAAATTTGGAAGATATAATCACCAAACTTGCTAATACGATTCATGACTTCATCAAAAGCACGGATGTGAGATTTCAAAACCAAGAGGCTTCAAGAAATCTGGAGATACAAGTGGGTCAGTTAGCAAGCATGATGTCAGGGAGACAACTAGGTTCTTTGCCGAGGAACACAAAGAAAAATCCAATTGAAAACATAAAAGCTATTACCCTGAGAAGTGGTAAACAAGTGGGAGAAGAAGATGTCAAACAGGAGATTTTCAAAGACAAGGAAGATGTGATCAATAAACAATCAAAGGAGACAAACAAGAGTAAACTTTTTCCAGATTATCCCAAGCCATATGTGCCGCCAATTCCATTCCCTCATCGACTCAGCAAACACAAAATAGTTAAGCAATTTTCTAAATTTCTTGATGTATTTAAAAAATTGCACATTAACATTCCTTTTGCAGATGCCTTAGCGCAGATGCCTTAGCGCAAATGCCTAGTTATGCAAAATTTTTGAATGAGATTTTGGCAAATAAAAGGAAACTGGAGGATTATGAAACTATGAAGTTAAATGAGGAGTGTTCAGCCATCCTATAAAACAAATTGCCTCCGAAATTAAAAGATCCACGGAGTTTTACTATTTCTGCACTATTGGGGATTCTTACTTTGAAAAAGCATTATGTGATTTAGGTGCAAGTATTAATTTGATGCCTTATTCAATTTTCAAGAAATTAGGATTGGCCGAGGTAAAAGCAACCACAGTGTCACTTCAATTGACTAATTGATCAATTAAATATCCGAGAGGTGTTGTCGAAGATGTTTTGGTAAAAGTTGACAAATTTATCTTTCCTGCAGATTTCATAGTTCTTGACATGGAGGAAGATTTTGAGGTACCACTTATCTTAGGTCGACATTTTCTAGCAACAGGAAAAGCTCTTATTGATGTACAACAAGGGAAGTTGATTTTTAGAGTTCAAGATGATCTTGTTTCATTTAATGTTTTTAAAGCAATGAAATATCCATCGATGATAATTCTTGTTTTAGAGTTGAGACAATTGACAAGTTGGTGAATAAGGTTTTTCAAGAAAATATTTTTAAAGATCCACTTGAAGCATGTCTGATTCGACCAAGGGACAAAGATATTCAGAATGAGAAGATAAAGGAGTACGCAAATTTCATGGAGGCAATTTCACCATATTCAAGGCAAAAGGCAATTATATTTGAGGAGTTGGGACAACACATTACAAAGCCTAAACCATCAATTGAAGAGCCTCAAATTTTTGAACTCAAACCCTTACATTTTCATTTGAAATATGTTTATTTAGATGGAGTTTCTTCTTTACATGGTAATTATATCTTCTTCTTTGACAGATTTGATGGAGGAGAAACTGCTCAAGAGTGTTAAGAGAGCATATTGGTACAATTGGATGGAAAATAGCTTATATCAAGGGAATTAGTCATTCAATTTGCATGCACAAAATTTTGATGGAGGAACAATATAAACCCACTATCCAACCTCAGAGGTGTTTGAAGCCCTACTTTGAAGGTGGTTACAACAAGCAGAAGATCACCATTGAACTTCATCCTCCAGACTAGCGACATCTGAGATAGTTTGGCTGAAAACTATAAAGCAAGCGCTTCTTGGGAGGCAACCCAAGCATTTTAATTATGTTTTTTCTTATTGTTAAGTTTATGTTTTGCAAAAAAAAAAAAAAAAAAAAGATTAACTTTTCTCTATTTTATCAGGTTAATTTTTTAGGGATCATCTTTCAAGAATTAATCATCAATGTCATCTATGGACTTGTCCTACAACCAAGGAGTTTTCTTCTTCCTATTTCTATTTTTCACATTGAGGACACTGCTTTATTCAAGTTTGGGGGAGACAAAATTTTTGGCTAAAATTTTTTTTTTATCATGATTACATTCCTAGTTGTGAATTTTTACAATTCTTAGGAAAATTTAAATTTTATTTAACTTTGCAATTGATGTGTGAGCTAATTTTAATTATGATTATGTTGATCCACTTACTGAGCACTAAAAGTCCTTAATTTTTGAATTGTGTGTAAATTTAGAGAACATTCATGTGAAGTATGTGATTTTCTTAGATTTCACCCAAATCTTAGAATTTGTTTGATTTTCTCTTGAGGCGAAATCCTAAGCTAAATCTAACTGAGAAAAAGATTTAGGCAATTTTTGGATCGATTGAGCCTTTCAAGCTAACCCTGTTTATTTATCCCTAGTCACCCATTTGAGCCTTAATTATTACCCAATTTTTCATTGACACCCATATATGTTTAGCTTAGCCATTATCAAATTATATCATTGTCCCATGCCCTATGAACACGTTGATTTTCATTTTGGGATGAAAAAAAAAATATTTGAGCTTAATAGAAATTTGGGAGGAATGATGGAGTATAAAAAAAAAGAAAAAAAGAAATGATTGCAATGGTTGTTTGGGGTGTATAAAAAAAATGTTTTTATGGTTCCCTATCCAACTTTTAATTGAGTGAGCCTTTTGGATACTCAATGGGTTGGAAATTTTCAAGTTATATTAGGAGGGACTTTGGGAGAAACTCCACCATAAAGCAATTAAAAAAAAAGAAAAATGAATGATGATATATGATGGTAGAAAAATTATCTTGAAGGAGTGAAATTGGACAATGACATTGGCTCTAAGTAGATCCTAGAAATCAACGTGTTGATGGGTGATTTAAGCTTAAAATTACCGTTATCTCGCATTTAGCCCAGCCTTACATTACAAACCGAGAAAAGTCCTATTGATTTTTGGTTGGATAATTAGCTTACATTAGTGGAGAGAAGAATGAAAAGCAAACATATGAGATTTGGTCATAATTATTGAGAATTTTTTAGAGGTTGCATGTCAATGTGAATTTATCTGGATTGCATATAATTCGAAAAAAATGAGGACTCTTACACACACACTTGGATCACATAGTTAAAATTAGTCTTAACTTATACATCAATTTCAATGTTTGGATGAAATTTGTGTTTTTCTTTTAATTGTAAATTTGAGCAATTATGGAAAGATGTCATGGATGAGATTGTTAGGTTGAGCATGTGTTATGTCTTGATTTTGCTTGAGGACTAGCAAAATGTTAAGTTTGGGGGTTTGATAACTCTATAAAAATAGAGTTATTTTACATATTTTAGGCAACAATCAATGCGATATCTATGAGAAAATATTTGGATTTCCTTTTGATTATTTGAATTTTCCTTATTTATGCAGAATAATGAGATATGGAGAATATAAGGAAAAGAATGGCAAAAAATCAGGAATTCAAATCAAGAAGCAGTGGAAGATAGATATCAAATCAAAATCATCTGATTTACTCCCTGATTTTATGCGCAATTGCTTGGAGCTCGGATATATCCTCAAAAGGGAGAACATTGAGAGAGAGAGACGAGCTAGGTTTTGTTAGATCGTTTTGCATTGTTACGAGAGTTTTTCAAGTATTTTGAAGAGAAGACAAAAGTGGTGACAGAATCCTTGTTCTTTGATTCAAGATGCTGAGTTTGATTTATATTTTATTTCTTCATCTACTATGTTCTAATTTTCTTTAGTTAGGGCTACGAAATAGCCTAACCATGATGATGTGAATTTCATGATTTTTTATGTTTTACAATTGATTTCATTCGTGTGAGTTATATATTATTGTGCATAATGCTTTTGAGTGACTGGCCACTACTTGAATGATTTGATGTGCTTGTTTGAGACTGAGAAGTGATAATATGCAATTGCTCATTATAATATATAACCATGAATTAAACGTGGATAGAGATATACCGTGTTTTTTGTGTAGCTTTCGATGATAAAGTGATCCAAAAGACTCATTGTAAGCCGGGAATATTCATAGTTTTTAATGCACTCATATTTGTTTTAATTCACATAAAGATATAGTGGATTAATAAACTGAGTAGGTTTGCTATACCTAGAGATGGGATAATAAATAGATTAGGAAATTCCGCTATCACATGTTTGATATCGTTCTTGTATTCACAACAATCTGAAATTCATATCTAGTAGTTATGGCGAAATCGGATGCTCTAATATATTTATCTGATCAATTTACTGCATTTAGTCTACAAAATTTTGTTTTTAATTTATTATCAATTATATTTTTGATCTGTTAGATAAATTTTATAATTAATCTATTTTAGTATTTAATTAGTTTATTAATCATCGATCTCTGTGGGATGATACTACTTCTTATCATTGTATTACTTGTTCGACGCGTTCACTTGCGTTTAGAATTTTACGAATAGAATCACTTTATGTATTCTTATATTCGTATTGTGCTATTTTGTTGTTTCATATACTATTAATCCTTCAATTAAGAAAAATTTGAAAGAGATATTTGGATTTAGGATGAACAAAAACCTCTTAATTGGCAAGGAAGTAAATTGTTGTTGCTTCTAAGTATAGACTAAACTAAAATGTGGAGCTTTGGACCCCAAATCTTTCATAGCTTTACATGAAAGCCACCGGATCCGATTGGCCACTTGGGTTAAAAGTTCTAATCCTTAACATGCATTGTGTTTATATTGCTTCCAATGACATGCAATACAAAAAGAAAAGAAAATCGTTTCAACTTTCACTATTAATGGCAAGACGACTTTGAGTGCGTAGTTCATGACTAAAACTATTTTGGCAAGTGCGCGGATTGATGAATATGAGTTTTGAGTTTGGTAAAAACAAGACAAGTCAACGATAACCTTAAAACAAAAAAGAGGAACACAGGTGTTTGGAACGTACAACTATATATATAGACACACACACACACACACACACACATATATATAATATAAGTGTGTGTATGTCACTTTGATCTGCCTATTGGGATGCGCTCAGAAGGTTGCCCCAGCCGAACAGGACGGGCTTCAACTTTGGTTGCTTCCTCGAAGGACGCAGGTCCCTCTCTGATCCTCTCCATCGGACTGGAGCTCGGTGGCTCTGGCGCTATCCGCTTCGAGCTCATCTTGCTGGTGAGCCGATGAAGAAACACAGGAGTTGAAGTGAAGCTCTTGACCTGGAAATACTTAATCATGAACGGGATGCTCGATCCGGTGACCCCACAAAGCAAACGCCAACCACTTGTCTTCGGTCATTGTGACGCTGTACAGCCCCGTCATGAAGGCTACCACGGTCGCCCGAGAGGCAGAGGTAAAGCAGCTTCTTACTATATACGATGGCCCTCCTCAAGGCCGTCTCCTCGGCAAGCATGGCTGAGATCAAGAGGAACAGGACTGTCAGGGAAGTAGATACGGCGAGGACGTCGGCTAGGATGAAGACCTTGAAAGCGGGTTGACCAATGAGGATAGGGCGGCCAGGTTTGTGGTTTTGTGGCCGCTGAATTTCCCCGGAGGTGGGTGCTGAGGAGTCATGGAAGTTGCATAAAAGGGGATGGCAGCGGTGGAAGAGCGCCAATATCTTCAGGCGTCAAACCACCAGGCAATGTGAAGGCGGCGGCAAAAGTGATGGTAGCAAGGAGGGTGGCGACGACACAGAGGGCATTGGCGTGGCCCTTGAGGTCGGCTTCGGGCTTGTCGAGGGAGGTGGGTTGGCGGGCGGGGTGGTTCCAGGTCTGAGGCTTTCGGCCAGCTGGGATGGACTTCAGGTATCGGTAAAGGTAGTCCTGCAGATGAGCAATAACGAGCAGCAGTTGATAGAAGCAGGTAACGGAAATGGACCATTCTATTTTATGGTAAAAGGCTCGTGTGAATTTTCAAGGTCGTCAGCAGCCTAGATTTCCCGCCAAAGAAACGCAAACCTATATAGATAGATCGGTTAGAGGAAGCACTAGTTTAATTTCCCCAATATGGATACAATCTTTATAGGATTTTATTGAGTCTGCCATGTAGTTCTGTAAAATCAGTTTTAATATCTCTAACATTTAAAAAAATTAATATACATAGCCCGTTATATGGGCTCCATTGATTTATTTACTCAATTTACTAAGAAGTACCAGTAAGCACTAAAACATATGACAACAACAATGAGTTACGTTGAGAAAAAAAATGTTGGCAATATTATGAAAAAAGAACAAACCAATTTCCAGATCAAATTTTTACAAAAAAATTACTATTAAAATTAGGTACGTTATTAAAAACCGAATTGAACGGTAAGTTTTAATAAGATTTTTGCGGCTGACTTTTCTAATGGGTAGGTATTCGTAGTTGGACCAACTCATATAAATCTTGAGTGATCTTTATGTTCCGTTGATTTCTCTGATAACTATTTTGTCCCTCATCAAATTTATGTTACAAAATCCTTTAATTTTCTCGCTATTTCACCACATAACCCGACGCAGAATCCCATGTGCAAAAGATAATTTAGTCAGATGAGCTAATAATTACCTTCCTCTTGGTGTATTGCCACTTTGACTTACAAATATCCAGAAACGTGCAGCCCTCGTCGTTCTTGGCCCTCAGATCCACCCCGGGGATCTTCAGCAACCTCTTCACCATTCGGTAGTTCAGGTCCCCAGCCGCCACGTGCAGCGGCGTGATTTCCCAGGCGGTCGGCCTCGTTCACCAGCCTCACCAGCTCGGGCAATCTCAACACCGCCTTAGAGTGACTCGGCCCGCACTTCAGCGCGAGTGAACCACGTTCCGGCCCTCGTCGTCGGCGATCTCGACCGTGTCGGGGGCAGTGCTCGAGGATCTCTATCAGGACGTGGAGGTGGCCCGACGAGGCGGCTTCGAGCAGTGGGGTTCGGGCATGGGTGCGTTCCTTGGTGTAGGCCGAGAGGTCGGTTAGGAGGAGGCGGGTGGCGATGTCTTTCTCTCCGGCTTTCGCTGCGAAGTGCAGGGCTGTTCTTCCGTTGTCGTCGGCCTTGTTTGATCATATCCGATCCTTGGAGATTTATGAGCTTCCACGCAATCTAGGACATGAGGAAAAGAACTCGTTAGAAAGCGTAGATAGAAATATAATAAAAGAAATGGGAGATGTAGCTGCTGATGTTATGGTTTCTTTATATGTGGGCTTGTCTGCTCTAAGCATAGCATCTAGATGATAACATCTCCTAAGGGACATGTAATTGATTTAATTGAAGTAAGCCTCGTTAATATCGGTAATTTTGCCACCAAAGTTCGCTTTTTTCTTCTTGGGTTTTCATATGAAACGCCCTTCGGTACGCAATCACCATTACCACCATTGATAGGTCAGTTTAGAGGAAGGGTGATTGGTTTTCGGTCCGGTCTGGCCCCACTACGAAACTGGATTAGAAGGATCCATTTTTAGTTTCTAGAGCCGCAGACTAGACCGCCTAAAGTATAGTCATGTTGCCATACTTTGTTTCTCGTTGAAGTGAAGGTTGACTATGAGATCCATCATATAACTAATTAAGGAAAATGGGGATAGTAAATTACAAAGTACATGTCTTTTTAGATTTTGTTATGGGTTTCGCTACATAGTATAGTAGGTCAATAAAAGCTTGAAGAAAATCAAAAATCCATTTTCAAAATTCCTCAATTACCATTCACACTTGTTTAAATCCGTTTCTTTTTCTTTTTTCTTTTGGAAGACCGAGCATTTCTTGTTTGTTCATGTACTTTAAAAAGTATAGTTCCTATATTTCTTACCTAACCTAAGCATTTTGCTTGAACTAAAAAAGTTGAAGGCGACACGGGCTAAAAACATACCGCTACTTCTTAAAAATAGAGACGCACACTTCATTATACTTGATTTCGCTGGACTGAAACCTCCTGTTCTCAAAAATACATTTGCTAGTCATATGAGTGCCATAGCACACTACGCGTTATGCAAAAAGATAACTATACGTCTAGTCTTAAGACTGGTAGACATGTAGAGTTTTCTATGTTTTGGTAAATATTTTCAGTCCAATAGTAGATTGTTATTTCCATGCAAGTACTTAAAAATCTATTTCCACAGTGCTTTCTATATATCTCCTTTGACTGGTAAGCGTGACTGGCCCCCACGGATGAGCACCAGAAAGGATAGAGAAAAGTCTAGTTCGTCTTTTTGATATTTATCAAGATATCTTGCGTAACTAAAATCCCATTTGATACTTTCTCACCTTCAAATTCAATACACGAAAGCAAAGCCACAATAATAACAATAATTATGAAACTAAGTAAAGAGATAAAGAGGGACGAACAAGTAGGAATATCATCTAAAAGCAACAGAAATCACAATTGAAATATTATGGATT